>NC_135215.1:1327500-1387500 GCF_052324685.1 Brachyhypopomus gauderio
AAAGCGCTATACAAATAAACTTTGATTTGATTTCATTTGATTTGCTATATGAATGAATGAATGAATGAATGAATGAATGAATGAATGAATGAATGTTTAAATTTATATAGCGCCTTTCAGGAAACCCAAGGCGCTTTACAATTGTTTACACAGCTACAAATCTCAGACAACCAATCACACACGTTTATTTTTTCCATTTAATATGGCTCCAAATATATATGACAGCAACACTATCCACTATCCAGAACTCTCAACCAGTGATATAAATCATTCTTAATGGCTGATAAAAGAAAAGCTGTAATTTATACACAAACATTTGTAATGTGTATGATACGTGTTTCTAATACCCTGGTGATAATAAAGCCCTGGGTGTCTCTGATATTGCCATCTTTTCTATTTAAACATAATAGGCAACACACAGATGCACTTTGGGCTCAGCCTGTGTATTGTAATGTAAAGAACCCCAGGGGAGCACTTACCTATCTGAAAATACACACAGAGGTAGGCAACGGAAAATCAACTGCAGACACATTTAGGCCTAACTATGATTTAAAACGGCCTTTTAAAGTTTTTGCTCCATTCTTCTTCAAGTTCTTGTCTTTTTTTTCCAATTATCAAGGCACATCTGTTGGTTGCCAGTGAGAATTGTGGGAACATGAGTTTACTATAGAGGGGAATGTGAGGCCTGCCCAATCTCCTTCACCCGCCTCCTCTTTGTAAGGGTCGAGTTGACCAAATGATCAATTGCGATTGGCCAGCAGATCACCAGTCATGTGTCTAATGCAATGGATAACAGAGCTGAGGATAAGACAGAGGGGAGAGGAAGTAAATGCTCTAAATTCCCTTCTGAAATGTGGATGTGAAGAGAAATCAACCTGCTTACAGGATAATGCATTATTCAGAATGCATGTGTCTAATATAGATGTGCCGTATAACTGTGGTTGCTAGTTATTGTTCATTGTTTGTTTGTAACAGATGAACTATATACTATACTAAAGAGCAGCTACATTTTAAATAACATTTGATTTGATCAAATGTAAATTAGTACTATTTCTGCACAAGCAGAGCTCACAGTAAATCTTCCTTACCCTCTCTAGAAACAGGAGCTAATGATTATACATAGAGGCCAGAAAAACACATAAATTAGAAAGAAAGTGGAACTCTATTTAAACCTCAAAACTTTCTGTGAGAGACTGTTCTAGAATAGAGTTCATGAATCCTGGTGACATATAAACGCTTTGCCCCTAGAAATTCTCTAAGAGGCGCTAAAATTGCCTGGATGATTTGCTTCCTTTAAAAGCAAAATGAAATCTCTCTCCCCCAAACCAAGCAAAATTCATAGACAAGCTAAAAGCAAGGGTGCTGTTGACCTTTTCACTACAGATCACTTCATGTTTCATGAATGGGTTTTCACAGTAATTGACTGATAGAGTAGTTTTATGTGTGCTGCATTTTTTAATTAAATCATGATTCACATTAGGCAAGTTTAATTATGCAGCGCCTTTCAAACACAACGTCGAAAGTTTAAAATGCTTTACAAAGGAAAATAAAAACATACAACAACCGGGGATCTATCGCCTCAGGAAAAATTAAGATGTTAGTTAATTTTAGAATTAATTGCATTACCATATAAAAAAATAAGGCAGAAAGGTTTACATTAAAACATAAAATTGAATGCCTAAATCTAAATCCTAAATCTGCATCTAGCAACATGTAGGTTTTAGCAGATGTGCTATACATATGTGGTTTTAAAAATGCTTTGCTAATTGTCAAAAGGTTTGACCAGGTATCTACATATACCGTAGGAGTTTCTCCTATATATATAGTGATGTAACCTGGTATCTCTGGGTGTTTTGGGTCTTTCAACATCACACATCCTCGCCCAGGTGACCCAGCTGGGGTTGATCCGACCCATTGACCCATGGATCAGCCCTCTTTATCCACAGCCACCTTGAGGCCTTCTCTGCGGCTTCACGAGCGGATTGGACGGCTCTCTTTTTAGTCACTCCTGTTAGATCCAGTTGGTTGAGGACTTTGCAGAGTGAGCGTCCACCTGTTTTGGCTTGTAGCGGGTCTTCCAGCCTCCTCCACTGCACCTCTCCACCTCTCCACCTCTCTACCTCTCCTCCTCTCTACCTCTCCTCCTCTCCACCTCTCCTCCTCAGCGTTTTCGGTCATTACCCTCTTCCACCCGCTCTTCCCAGGGCACCGTGAGTTTGAGCACAATCATCTCTTTTGTTCACCTCAGAGATGATGATTATGCCTGGCGGCTGTGATGTTATAGCAACATGCTGGGGAAACTTCAGCTGTTTCCACAGGTCGGCAGGCAGCAGCCAATCAGAGGCTTTATGGAGGAGACTTGACCTTCTTCCCTGTTGGCACGGTTCCTCTCTAGCTCTGAAAAAGGCAATTTTAGTCTTCGGGGCACGATGGAGTTTGCCATGGATGATTGTATTGCATATGCTTTCTGCCACCACCTTGGTCATAGTGCCAGCAGTAGCGACCTTCTGCAAGAGCCTTTGGACAGCTACTCGGAGGTGTTCTAGGGATCCTCTTCCATAGCTTGCTCCACACATGGAGGTTGGCTGGGCTTGGAAGGGTGTCATAGACAGCCTGAAGAAGGACCCAGACACGATGGCTTGGACCTCTTCCTGGATTCGCTGGCGTCTCTCCCTCCCTCCGACCACGTCCGTTTGGGTCTTTGGGAAAAACCCCAAGCCAGCTCTCCCAGTAACCAACGTCTGCACCAGCTCCTTCATCCTGAGACGTGACGACTCCACTTCCGCCACTCCCTCTGCTCTCTGCCTCCTCCCTGTTCTCACCTCAAAGCCAGCTGCAGACACTCTCTGGTCCCGGGAGACCCCGTACTGAAGGACTTCGCTTGTACGTGCCACCATAAATTCTTCAGCGAGCCCACTGAAAGGGAGCTGTAAGAACCTCTCCAGGGGCTTGACTGGTGACACTCAGTAAACCAGCAAAGCCACAGAACACGGAGGAGAGCCATTTGTCAACCACTTTGCCCCTCTTTACACCAAAGATCTCACTTTGGTGGGCTTGAAACTGGGACTGATGTTGTAACAATGAGGTCATCCATGAATTTATCTATCTTTATATAGCCCCTAAATATTACGGACTCTGTCCTTTGTCCATTTGTTCATTCTTCACCCACATTCGCACAGAACTAAATATATCCCAGGCCGTCCCTAAAACGGGTGACATGCAGGTGTTTGTGGCTAAATCCTAACACACAAAGCACATTAATGAATGTTCACACCTCCGATTGATGGACCCTCTGTACTTGCGGTTAATATGAAAAGCTCACAGCAGCAGGCTGGCACGCTGAGATGGCAGCTAAGTGTTGGGTAGTATGTGTGTATGTCTAAGTGTGTCCCCTAATACTTCAATCATGCATACATGAATTATACCAGCAGGCCAGAGGTCTGAAACAAACACTCTCTTAATTATTACTCCAAAGGACACTCAATCAATCAATCAATCAAATTTTATTTATATAGCGCTTTTTACAACAGTTGTTGTCACAAAGCAGCTTTACAAGTGCCGAGTCCTAGCCCCCAGTGAGCAAGCCAAAGGCGACAGTGGCAAGGAAAAACTCCCTAGTTTTTTGCATGAGGAAGAAACCTTGAGAGGAACCAAGACTCAGGGGGGGAACCCATCCTCCTCTGGCCGACACCGGTCACCATGACAACAACAATAATATAGACAGAATGTAGACAGAATGTAAAAGATGCAATAATGTCCATTTAGACCGAAAAATATGTAATAATGTCCATCATGGTGTATGCATCCGGTTAGGCAGGAGGTGGCCGGCCAGGATGGATCGCTTGTCTCTCCTCATCTCATTATTCCTCAAGCAGGCGGGCAGCCATGTGGAGAAATGAAACAGGGAAAATTAGCTCTGTATGAGGACATATACAGGACAGGTAAAATTATAAACATTTCTGGAGTGTGGCAGCAACTCCGGCACTAAGTTAAATTATTACAGCCTAGCTAAAAAAAGGCAGAACCAGAAGGTAACATAGGCTTGGGGGCATTCTGAGACAATGGCATCCGTCCACTGCACTGTCAACAAACTTGAGTGACCACGAGCAGTGACAGGATGACAGCACCAGCACCCCAGTCTACCATAAAACCCTTCGTCTATGAACCCCTGGATCTGTACCTTTATCTAAGGGGGATATTAATTATCAAACGCTAGACTAAATAAGTGGGTTTTCAACCTAGATTTAAAGATTGTGACTGTGTCAGAGTCCCGGACACATTTAGGAAGATTATTCCAAAGCTGGGGGGCCTTATAAGAAAAGGCTCTTCCCCCTGCTGTTACCTTGTTAATTTGTGGAACTAATAACAGACCAGCACCCTGTGATCTTAGTTGACGTGGGGGTTCATAATAGGAAATAAGTTCCTGGAGGTATTCAGGAGCAAGCCCGTGTAGTGCTTTATATGCTAATAATAGAATTTTAAAATCAATACGAAATTTAACTGGGAGCCAATGCAGGGCTGATAGGACTGGTCTAATATGCTGAAATTTTCTAGTTCTGGTCAGAACTCTAGCTGCGGCATTTTGAACTACTTGAAGTTTATTTAGATTCCTATTTGAACATCCTGACAGTAGTGAATTGCAGTAGTCTAGTCTAGAGCTAACAAAGGCGTGCACCAATTTTTCTGCATCATCCTGTGATAATGCATTTCTTAATTTGGCAATGTTGCGGAGATGTAGAAAAGCTATCCTAGTAGTATGATCTATATATTTATCAAATGATAGGTCGGAGTCGAGTATGACGCCTAGGTTTTTGGCTACTGTGCCAGGTGTAATGGGATAGTCTGCAAGATTAAGCATTAAGTTTGGAATTTTCTGTCTTGCGGCCTTAGGGCCCACAAGGAGAACTTCTGTTTTGTCCTCATTTAATTGTAGGAAGTTTAGAGACATCCAGCATTTAATATCTCTTACACAGGCCTCAATTTTTCCTAAACTGAGTTTGTCATCGGGTTTGGCTGATATGTAAAGTTGAGTGTCATCCGCATAGCAGTGAAAATTGACACCATGTTTGTTTATAACTGTGCCCAATGGTAGCATATATAATGTAAATAATAGTGGTCCTAAGATGGAGCCTTGCGGGACCCCATATTTAACCATTGTACGTTTGGATGAAATATTATTGAGCTCTACAAACTGATAGCGATTTGTTAAGTAAGACTGAAACCATGAAAGGGCTGTGCCTGAGACTCCAACCCAGCGTTCTAACCTTTCTAGCAAGATCCTATGATCAATTGTGTCGAAAGCTGCACTAAGATCAAGAAGCACTAACAGTGATACATAGCCTTGATCTGATGCAAGGAGGAGATCATTTGTTACTTTAACTAATGCTGTTTCAGTACTGTGATGGGGCCTAAAACCAGATTGGAACTTTTCAAATGTGTTATTCCTATGCAGATATAGGCATAATTGCTGGGCAACAGCTTTTTCTATGATCTTAGATATAAATGATGTGTTTGAAATGGGTCTATAATTAGATAGCACAGTCGGATCAAGATTTGGTTTCTTGATCAGAGGTTTGATAATTGCTAATTTACATGATTTGGGCATGTGACCTATTGTAATGGATGAGTTAACTATAGTTAGAAGAGGTTCAGTTACAGCTGGTAATACCTCTTTTAATAACTTTGAGGGAACTGAGTCTAATGTGCAGGTAGTACAATTTAAGGAAGAAATTATTTTCTCTAATTCTGATTTTGGGAGTGGATGAAAAGCATCAAGTTTTTCTCCCGGTATGTAATTTAAATCAATATCAACCAAACCAGATGACATACCAGTTGTATTGCTAATAAAGGGTTTTATATTTTGTCTAATATTCTCTATTTTATTATCAAAGAAATCTATAAATACATTACTAGTGAGGTTTATTGGAATCTGAGGTTCTGTGCCTGCTTGATTTTTTGTAAGTTTAGAAATAGTATTAAAAAGAAATCTAGGATTGTTTTTATTTTTCTCTATCAGTGAGGCTAAGCATGCTGAGCGTGTTTTAGTGAGTGCCCGTTTGTAGTCAATAATGCTATCCTTCCAGGCACAGTGGAATACTTCCAATTTAGTAGATCGCCATTTCCGCTCTAATTTACGTGCTATTTGTTTTAAGTTTCTAGTTTGGTCGGTGTACCATGGGGCGAGCTTTTTGGATCTAGCTTTTTTATATTTTAGTGGAGCTACTATATCTAGAGTTGATCTGCAGGTATTCTCTAAGTAGTCGGTTAGACTATCTAACTCTCCTGGATCGGATGGCGAGTGGGCTAAAGCAGTTAAGTCAGGGAGGGTTTCAATAAACCGTGTTGCTGTTGATGAATTTATTGAGCGCTTTATACACTGCCGAGGAGACGGGCGGGTATTTATGTTAAGGTGAAAATCGAATTTTACTAAATAATGATCGGAGATTGCTACGGTTTGCGGGAGTATGTTTATATTATCTACGTCGATACCCAGCGTTAATATTAGATCTAGGGTATGATTTCGATAATGTGTAGGTCCTACTACGTTTTGTTTAATGCCGACAGAGTTCAATATAGAAGTAAAAGCCCTTGTCAGTGGATCCTCCGCATTATCAAAGTGTATGTTAAAGTCTCCTACCATTATTATTTTGTCACTACATACTGCTAAATTTGCTGCAAAATCGGTGAAATCGTTTAAGAAATCTGAGTAAGGCCCTGGTGGTCTGTATACATTAGTTAGGGAGAATGTACTTTTATTTTCAGATGGACTAATAACATTAATAGACTGCATCTCAAATGAGTTTGAGATATCTAAGTATTTCTGATGAATTTCTAAACAATCACGATAGATTATACATATTCCACCTCCTCTGCCTGACAGTCTAGGTCTATGTATATAACTATATCCCACAGGAGTGGCTTCGTTTAGAGTTAAATAATCACCAGATTGAACCCACGTTTCAGTTAGACAAAGAATATCAATTTTCTGGTCTGTTATAAGTTCATTTACAAAAACTGCTTTTGAGTTGAGCGATCGAATATTGATTAATCCAATTTTCAGATCGGTCATATAGGTTGTAATAATTTGATGTGAAGTCTGTATATTAGTTAAAAACTTCGGGCGGACTATTTTCTTATGATTTAGTTTAACCCGGGGCACAGACACAGTCTCAATCCTAAGGGAACTTGGTGACGCCTCTAAGCAGCTCGCAGACAGGTTTAACCCATTAGTCTGCGGCCTGGTCGCGACCCTGGACAGTCAGCAGCTTCTAGTGCTACTCTGCCGACTAGCTAACAGGCTATGGGCTATGCTGCCCCATGCTGCTACACTCACTGTATCACATGCATTTCTCACCATAGAGATTGCAGCTGAGTATGGTTGAAGTTCGATGTATGGTTTAGCTTGTTAAGCTCATTTACAAGTAAGAAGTAAACAGAATTCTGGCACTGACGAAATCAAAATGACAAATGTTTATTTTTGTGCACCCCTGCTGAGGATGAAGTAAACATTTCCGAGAGAAGTTCTTCACGTTCGCACTCTACCTAAACATATAGGACTGTGATTGTTTAAGCTTCATCCATAGATCTGACCACAGCAGCACCTCGGCATTGTGCCGTATCTTCACCAGTGACAACTGAGCAGTGGAAGTAAATTTAGCCCTGGTGATATTTATAGCATCAGTCCAGCTGCTTCCCCAGACTGACCACACATACATGCACTTACTGACTTCCATACAGAAGTATACAGCGTCACACACACACACACACACACATTCACATATGTACAAGCTTGCATGCACATATGTACACATGCATGCATGCACACACACACAACTTAGAAGTATCAGGGGATTCTCTGCCCTTGGTAGGAAAGGATCTGATGTCGTTTTGTCCTTCATTGGCAAGCTGTTTGATACGGAGCATCAGAGCTCCTGCTTCTGCCAAGACTCCCTCTGCATTCAAACTGTTTTATGCTTTAAACAAAATATCTACTTCCTGCTGTGATTACTACCATTAGCCATCCTAGGTGACTTACTCACACGCACACAGCAACTTCACCGTGGTGCACGTCTGCAGTGACAGAGTGGATGAGGTGTAAACATCGATTTTCTCCAAATTAGTTTACTTGCCGAAGTCAGATCTAGCTTGATGCCAACACCATGTAAAATGTTCGCAGATAATTATCAGAGGACTGATTCCTGCTACCTCATTTGAGGGTCTTTCTCTCACTCATGTGAAGTTTATGGTGTTTTCATTTGCGTTCTGTTTCATTAACAGCATGAGCTAGAACAGAAACTGGACTAATGATCAGTCTAAGCTCAATCATTTATCTAGTAAGAGTACATATTACATAATGAATAGGAAAATGTAGTTTCTATGACAATCTACAAGAAAGTCTATTTCTTACCCAGAGGTACATATCAGGTATTTTATTCTCTGAGGACCTTGTTAACAAGAAGCCTTCAAGCTAATGATTTATACCTCGTGTCCTCACTTGTTGAAGGTGTCACAATAGTCACACCGCTTGACATTGGCTAGGGCGTATAGTCAGAGATGAAGTGATCAAAATGCAAGTCGCACTGCGGCCCCATTTACTGGAATAGGCTACACGCCATTTTATGAAGAACGCTCTCAGCTCACTGTAGGTGTTTGGGTCGGTCTAGGCATTCATTCACACTTAAATGAACAAGAAACTATTTGGTTAAACCATGACTTGCTTGCACCTGGTTATGGTTTAGATCAGCCCAGACCTGTATTTCATCAAAGTTTGCCACCAAATTTTGTAAACAGACGTCCTTTGGTATCGTCGCCCATGCGGTTATTCAGAAATATGGCGGCAGGGAAACGAGGGCGGTGGAATATGAGGGACACGGAGTTTGTGATGGCGGCTGTTCAGATCAGCTAGCGCGTTTGCCAAACAGATCTTCCTTTCATGTGTGGGTAACGATTTGCTGATGTCTCTTGATATAAAACACCATGTTGTATGGGGGGGGGGATGTAAAATCATTAGGCTGTGGTTCAAAGACAAAGATTAAAGAAGTGGATATGAAGCCAAACCATGTAATATCATAAATTTGCCAGTTACTCCAGTTTTAACCCATGTTGATCTTGGAAAGGCTGTTCGTCAGTTGAGGAGCTAGACAGCGCTGATTACATTGCTACTTAATGAGCTTCTGCCTGCTCTCCCAGATCGACTTTTTATAGAGCTTCAGTGACCATGTACTGTAAGACTGGTTAATGAGTTCCCAGTGGCAGCTGGGGCATGCTGGGAACTTTTATCTACTTTACAGTCTTATCCATTTCTTTATGGCTGTGTGAAGACTGGTATGTGGTGTGTATATTGGCTGGGGTGGGGAGTGTGGATTCAAACCTATAGGTGAAGTTTCAGTGCTGGCTGTTAAATCAGGACAGATGAAAATGATTCACTTGTGGTGTAAAATACCCTACCTGAAATCCCCCACTTTCCCCAAAGACTGACCTCAACAGGCACATACCTACCATGATATGATGACACAGAAGGACAAGGAACATATCTTGGCATTGAAATTTCAGTGTTGTCTATGAAATCAGGACAGGAGATAAAGAAATGAATATGATTTTGTTTAATTTCTTCCAAAAACCTGTGATTGTAATACATACATATATACACTCAACCTGAAATTCCCTGATTACCCAAAGACTGCCCTCGGTGGGCACAAATTATGCCTATCGTGGCCCGGTGACACAAAAGGACATGGACAGTGCCTTAGCGGTGAGGTGATTTGTAAGTGTCCAAGATGACCAGGTCCAGTTCCATACAGTCCCAGGCTCCTCACAAGGCTGTGGGAAGGAACCCTGTTGTGATGGGGTGGAGGCTAGCCGACCACGCTTGCTACACCTCCTGGTCCAGCACCACAGCAGGAACTGGGTGACATTGCCGGACGGAGCAGGTCGACTGGCCCGACAAGGAGACGGACTGGAGGGGTCTGTGTGCCCAACGATCTCCTCGAAAAGCCTGGAATCAGGCAATTAACGCTCAGCTTTAGCTCCCGATTAAGAAACTCCATCACCCCACTTTACGCTCCGAGCTACCAGCTCTCTTTCTACAGTTTATTTTTAAAGTAGGGAAAGAGACATAAATCTATTATGGAATAATGAAAGAAAAAGACAGAGTGTCCTTGTCCTGTGTATACAGTGTTCCCAATGTACTTTAAACTCAAACGTATTGTGCATGTTACACATTTTACTGAAGTGACCACGGACTTGAAGACCTGGGCAGCACATCTGAGCTCTTGCTAATTTACATCCTCACAGCACGAGTGTTTTAGTTGGATTAGGAAATCTGTTAAATGTACTGCCGAACATAGCTTGGATTGTGCTTTTTGGACTGAGCTCTTCTTTGCGCAGTATGTTTCTGAGAGCGGTATCTGTGACACGGGGAAAGCACCAGATACCAGACCTCAGGGACTTGGACATGTGATGGTGGACTGGAAGATGGCCCTAGGCAAACCAAGCCTGGGTCAAATCACAATATTTCAGTTGAAACACTCGCACATGTCTGTACACCCACTTGTCTTACTCAGGGAGCTCATTTCACACCAGGTTTTGAGTTTGAGAGATTTAGGTGGTAATGTAGCTCAGAAAGAAAGAAAAAAAAAACTAATATATAGTAAGCATCTTGGCTTTGATAACTATGAGGAAAATCATATGCGTTACATAATAAGAACCTCTGTTGCAAAGTTATCACTACACATAATTGGTTTGAGATTTCTCAGCCAATAGTTGGCAATTATATACTAACTCTGTGAAACATTCACAAGTCTAATTAAAACTGTCAGGCAGGAAAATAATGGATGGATGGTACTGATTTCCTGTGCAAAACCCTCCAGTATATTGTTCATGGAATAAAATGCAATGGGTAGTCATTTCAGAAACCTATTTCACAGTGCCACCTAGTGGACGATGTAGTACATTAATGGCGTTGGCTGAAAGCTTAAATTAGGTGCTGTGTCTTGCCAAGTCACAAATTCCACAAATTCTGCAACTCTGGCTCACAACACTTTATACTTATTGTTATTACATCAAAATGCTGCATTTGCATCCCAACTAGTACAAAGAACAGAAACCTTTCATAAACAAAGGCGATTCCAAAGGAAAAAGCAATCAAATGAGGAATCGATGAAGCCTGCTTTCCTTTACCTACAGGCTGGTATTACTGTTTAAGGAATTTAACACACCATAAAAACTAAACGCACACTACAGGTGCAAATATCACTCAAACAGCAAAGGACAATAGTTGAAAATCTCTAGCAAAATGAAAAATAAATTTTACAGAGCACGGTTTTAAAAATTCTTAATTTTGCAAATGACAATGTATATGAACGTAAAACAATGAATTATAAACCCATTATATTTCAACGTCCTTTCTGGTAACAAAGTTTACTTGCTGCCATGAGTCAATAGTACGTTGCCAGTTGAGAAATTAGATGATTAAAAAATCCTGCCCCCCCCCCCCCCCCCTTTCTTCACTAAAAAAAAAAAAAAAAAAAAAAACCCAAATGAACAGATTATAGCGTTCAACAGTCACCACATGAACCGTTGCACAGTGTCACTATCAGCCCACCGAAATGTCTTGTAGAGGAATATGTAGATTGTGGCTGCGTTGACTACTGTGTAGAGTCCAAACTCGAGCAGCAGTCTGGGGAGTGAAGGCAGAGGCGCATGGACGCGGAACAGCAGATACGGCACGATGAAGTAGCGGAACTCCAGAAGTTTCTGAGGAACCGTAGCTGCCACAAGACACACGCAGAACGCAAGGGTCCAAAACAAGGACTTGGTCTTCAGCGTGTCCAGGAAGGCCCACGCTGCAAACAAATACCCAGGAACCAGGAGGAACCGGACCAGCTGGTGCTTCTGGTAGATGTTCTTCCACAGGTAGAAAGTAAAGTGCCTGTTGTCTGCCAACAAATACTTGTGAACAAAAGTGAACTTCCAGACCAGGAGCACGGACACGAGCGTTACGAGCAGGAGCGGTGAAAGGTGCCTTCTGAGAACCTGGAGGAACCTTACGAGCTGCTGGAGGGAAAGGGAGACGGGCAGGGAGAAGGCCAAGGTGAAGGAGAAGAAATAAAAGAGTTGAGGGAAATTCAGGCAAGCTTCATGACTGGACCTGTCGCCAACCACGATACCATCGTTCAAAACCACAAAGGCACCAAAGCCCAAGCAGGCCGTGGCGTACGGCCACGTCGACGAGATGGCCGCCTTCACGTTGACCGGCGTGGTGAGATATCCCAGTAAAAAGCGCGCTACTTTCCTCGCGCCGTGGACCGCCAGCAGGGTCCGGGACGGCGACTTCTCGTCCCTCTTCTTCGACTGTTCCAGGCTCCAGGCCTCGTCCATTTTCTGAGCTATGACCGAGCCGGCACAGAACACCACCCAGATGACGTTGGACTGGCGGAAGAGGACGGCACAGACGCCCAGCAGAGCCGCCGCTTTGTGGCAGCCGTACAGGCACATGAGATGAGCGAAGAGGGTGAAGAACGTCGAGCCGGCATCCGTGTAGTAGAGGAACGTGAAAAAGTACAGGACAGGAAAGGTGGACAATGTCAGAGCACACAGCACTCTCCGTCCAGACGCCCAGGACTGTGAAAGAAACAAGCAGATACTCTGGTGAGAACACTTGAGATATACGGTATATAACAAGACTTGGTATGCATTGGGAAGATTGCAAGTATCAGAGAAAAAGAGCTCTGTGATGGTTCATGCTCACAAATTTCTTGTTTCGTTATGACAGAGGACTTGCATTTTTAAATCACTATATTTCTATAACACAAATCATCATTATGAACTGTTTCATACATATTATGATACCTTTTCTTTCACGTGCAATTTGCAGATGATGAGATACAGTATGTAGAGGTTCCCACAGTTGAAAAGAAGATTGACAAAGCGTAACATAGCAGTAGAGCACACCAGGTGCTCTGTGCAGTCAACCAGCCACACCGCAGGTTTGATCACTCCAACAGAGACCAGGTACAGACCAGGCAGCGTAGTGATCATAGGATCCCACTAACACAAAAAGAATCACACATTAGTCAACCATGAACTGATCAGCTGCAGATACCATCTACACAAATGGTCAGCTATCTGGGCAACTAGTTAGTATGTTAACTAAATACCTACATTATTGAGAGGAAACACTTTAGAGAAAGTCAACCTAGCTAGGATGTTACAGGATATAAACATACCTCGCTAAATTTCCCTTCACAGTATTTCTGGGCTTGTGGCACATGAAATATTTCATCCATGTAAGGATCTCTCTGCTCACGGGTGATTTTAGAAAAAAGAAGACATGATGTTAAAAAATTAATGCTACACAGAGCTGTAAACATGTATCCTTCAAATCTATCCATTGTCGTTTGCCGACTAGCCAACTTAGTAAAACTCGTTTTTATGCAATTGTAGCTAGTTAACATAAATGTTCATTTCCTTATGCACATTACAGCTTCAAGTCGATCTAACGTAGAAATAAATGCTGGTTTTCTAACTGCTTACTTGCACAACAATGATGCCCTTCCGGGAGGCAACTAGACTCGTATAAGACGTTCCTACTGAGGTTTGCAGCGTTGACAGTATATTCAAATGTTAAAAAAAAATACTTTTTAACTTTAATTGCATTAATGATTCATTATATTAATTGGCTAGTGCTCATATTATCTCTCTGTTAGGTGATTAATGATTAATGGCGCACATTCGCATCGTTATACATTAGGGTGTTACAATATTATGTGTCCGACCAATGTGTTCGTCAAGGTAATTTGGTGTTAGCTAGCAGCAGCCAGTTTTGTCGTTTCCAAATCACCACAGTGTCCATAATGCATTTAATTCAGAATTTGGAGCTATTTCCGGAGTATTCCGTGACTCAGTGTCTCTTTAAAGATGTCACGAATTCTGCCGAACTGAGAAAGATGGCAATAGACGGACAAATAAAATGCGCGCTAATCAACCCATCCATGGTTAGTTTAAGCTCCAGTATTAATCTCGGTTTAAGTGAGCTGGTCAGCATTGTGTTTGTGAAAGTACTGCTATGTGGTAATATATAGGATGAAGTTTCATTAGTGTTGACTGGTCTTTTGGTCGCTCAAAGCACATTTTTAACTTACTAGAGTTAAAATGTGGAATTAGTATTTTTGAACGTTTAGTGTAAACTTCTCCAATGTTTCTTCTAGCTTTGTATATGCATGACTTTACCTCTTCATTTCTCTTTCTCTCTCAAGATACTAGACCCCTTCCAGACTCTAGCGGCAGCTAATAAAGCAGTCCATTTGATGAAAGTTGGAAAAATGAAGACAAGAAGCTTGTACTCTGAAATCATCTTCAACCTTTCACCCACAAATAATGTAAGTAGATTAAATTCCATATTGAATGTGTATCACTATATGCATGCTATAAAATGTAACTGTCTGCTTTTAACAGATCTCAGAGGCTTTCAAAAGGTTTGGGATGTCAGACAGTGACAATGCAGTCCTCATCGTCTTAGTTCATAACAAAGAGGAAGACCTCAAGGATGACGTTGTGTCTAAGGTGAAGGGTGAGCAGATACCAGCTGAGCACATAGCTAGCCTGAGTGACATCGACAAGATTAAAAAGGTTTGTTTCTTTCCAGATATGATCGTTTCTTGTATAAGCATGTAGTCTGACACTTGAGTGATCTGAGGAAGTTAAAAAAAGTACTTTACATAAAACACTAACATTTATGATGACCATAAAATAACACAAAACTAAAATAAAAAGAAAACAATAAACTAATACTGGATCAATCCTGATTTTTTTTACTAATTGAGCAGCATGCAGTTCTAAGAGTAAGCAGTAGACCTGCCTCAGCTGATTCTTCATAACAGTTTATCACACTTCCGCTGGACCATTGAAGACCTGTTTGCATCATAAAGTGTTCTGTTTTTTTCCGCCATTTCAGCTTTACAAAATCACACCTCAAGAGGAAAAGTGTGGAAGTGTCTTGGATGCTGTTGTGTGCAGAATGGCCACTAAAGATGTTCTATAGATATAGTTTACTTTATTACATTCAGAAATCTGTATTTATGTTTTGTTCATTTGCCAAACTTTTAAAACAATAAATCATAGTCCAGGAATTCACTAGTGTGTGCCGTTTGTTTCTGATAGCCAGTATGAATGATGAATGAAATTATTTATTTCTATAAATCAAATTTCCCATTTTGTCCCTTAAATCAATTACCAAACATGCCTACAGAATGAGTACAAAGTGTCTCTAAGAGGTTATGAATGCTATTTTTTCATTCTCAGCTTTGTAGCTTGTACCATTTTTAAACATTCTTGGTTAAACTTCTTTCATTAGAATCCCATTTCATTTTGAATGACAAAGGAAATGATTCCAGCTGAGTAATGAGCTCATCACAGCACAGTGTGAAAAGGACAGAGAAGCTCATTTAGCGTCCTACAGGAAATAAAACGGTCATCTTTCACCATTGTTCTTCTCCAGTGTGGTGAACATCACAAGGACCAGTGCTGCCAATGTTGTACATTCCCCATCGTTAAGATGTTATAAGGTTTTTGAGCCACGGCGGTGCTCAATGTTGGAAACCCCACATCCATACACACTATCATGTTGGATACTTTAAAAGTAACAGTTAACAAAAAAAAAACAGTTATTTGGGGTGTAGAGCAATACTCAAAGTAATATCAGTAGGAATATGTATGGTGTATATATATTCATAATCTGGGCACATTGAACTTTTAGAACTTAAAATGGCATTCTGAAGACAAGTATAGCTAGACCTTTGGGACCAAATCTTAAAAAAAGGTTTCATATATTTTGGGTGTAGGGTCTATTCAAACCAATGATACTGGGGGGGAGTTTTACACTGACATTATAAGTAAGCTTACAAAAAGGACACAATTTTTTCATATTTTGTGATATATGTGATATTGTTTTGGCATAGATTCCCAAAGTACACCCTTTATACATCTGTTAATCTATACTTCACAGATCAAATGGGTTTAATCGCTGCTAGTCCATATCTCAATCCGGGAAGTTGGCAAGCTCATCTTTGCCAATATTCCCTCCACTCAGAATGACCACGACTTTTTTGCCAGTGACGTCAGGAATCTTGCCGTTAACGAGGGCAGCAAACGCGGCACATCCAGACGGCTCTACAACAAGGCCGGTGTTGTACAGCGTGGACACAGCAGACTTGATTTCCTCCTCCGTCACCAACACTATCTCCGCCACATACTTTCGGCACAACGCGTACGGCAGCGCACCTAAAAAAATTTACACAATGACAGCAAGGTACTCATAATGTAAACACAAATCAAGCACTCCCCCACTTTGATTAAAAGTGAGTTACATTTCTTGACACAAAACAGTGAATAATAAGTGTAAAAAAAAAGTCTGGGTAATTTGAGACAAAGCAGCAATACCTGCAAATGGTGGTGCCAGACCAGAAGCAATGCTTTTGCTATCCATGCCAACAGGTTTCTTCTCAATGAAGCTCCTGTACATGGTGCATGCTATTAAAATAAAGAAAGGTTTCGCTTACAGGAGGCAAACAAACATATAAAGAAGACCAGCACTGTTTGAATGAAAGTCAAATTGGTCTGGGCAAATTTACCTAACATATCCAGCACAACCAAGTAATTCACTTTCTACCCATTAGATGTTTGAGCATGTTGATGAGCACCACAGTTAATTCTGCACCTCCGTCAGGTTCCACTCCATAGATTCTCGTCTTCTCACAACCCGAGAGCTTAAGAGAAGCTGCCACACCAGCCAGTAAGCCCCCTCCACCACAGCACACCACGACGACGTCTGGATCAGGAACCACCTCCAGGATCTCAAAACCAAGACTACGGAAGCATGGGAAACAGCAGTAATGAATGTGAGGTTCTTACAGCTAGTGTTTCACTCCAGACCTGATTGGTACTTCCCAAACACTGATTCAACTCAGTTAACTCCTCAATTAAAGGATTAGTTTTCATTACCAGGATATTTATCCGCAGGTTCGGAGCACGGGAGAATTATAGTAATGGTTTGGCATGTACCTGGCATGTCCTGCTATGAGATCTGGGTCATTGTAAGAATGCATGAAGGTCATGTTATCTTCTTGAACACATCGATCGACTACATTCAGAACTCTTGATGTTGGCACTCGTTCAACTTCAATACCAAAAGTCTGTTGATATATAAGGTTTTGTGTAAGCTATATTAACAGCATTATACAAGAATTGGAATGTATTAACTGCAATATGAAAATGTGCCCTTTGACCTAACGTACATAGTCAAAAATATCCCACATACTAGTCAAAATTATGCCAATGTAATCTTTAACACGGTTACATCAGGGATTCAGACAATGTGTTAATATATAAGGTATATTGCAACCACAGTCACTGGTCAAATGATGTAGCCCTACAGAAAGACCAGTGGATTCATACTTGTATTAGCAGTGATCTGGAAATGGGGGCAGTGTCAGGCATCACCACTTTGCCTTTTGTCCCATAGTGCTTAGAGGCATAGGCAAATGACTTCCCATAATTCCCAGCAGACATTGTCACAAAATGGCCCGCTTTGGGTCTTCGTGAGAACTGATTTGCTACTCCCCGGAGCTTGAAGGAACCTGCAAAGGAACAGAAGAACGGAGCAATGTAATGACTCAAGTCAGGAGAACGTCCATGCCTGGAACTTCTCCCTCATGCTTCTCCTTGACTGCTGCACATGTCTCTCAGTTCCTTAGAGGAGATCCTCTAACATATGTAGGCTTACTCAGTCTCCAAACCTCAACCCTCCAAACCCCCTTCCCAACAGGCGTAGCAAATACACACAAAGCCAGACTAGGATCAAACCATAACCTGAATCTTAGGCATGCATAAGCTTAAACATGCATTTTCTTTCCCGCCAAACCAACCTGTCTTTTGCATGTTCTCCAACTTTAAATAAACGTTGCACGGCTGGGGGAGTGGGAGTGTGGTCTGGCACCATGGGATCATCGGGGTGTTGATCACTCCAAGAGGGCTGCGCGTGACTGTCTCGCGAGCCTCTTGAAGAACCTCCAGAGTGATCGTGTCGGCCGTCAGCTCCTCCATTTTTCTGATGAGTGGAGATATTTGGTTGGAGGCCAGGTTCATTTCAATAATGAAGCATCTCTTTAGTTGAAACCAGACCTCAAGGTCTTTGTTTGCTGATAACATCGATCACCTACAGTCTTGACACTTGATCAATACACGCATGTCAGACATGGTCAAGTAAGATGACTTGGTGTCAAACTACCAAATGTGCAATTGATTATTTTCTTACAGTGCTGCAGCCGTCGTATTATTCTTGCATTTGATTTAGAAATAGGTTTAAGGCAAGAATAAATGTTTTATAAAAGTTCTGAAAGGTAAAACACTACATTTAGTACATTCAAAACAGCTCCAAGGTTAGCCACCCAGCCTCGATCCACTGATCAACCGTATCAACTAATTTTCTTCACAAATCTCACCATGTATAATTAGGAAACCCACGTAGACTTTGGACACCGACACGGTTCGCTGTCGCGGTGAAGAACATTGGGCGGAACTAAGTTGAACCGAATGTGTTTCCTGTTAGACAATATTTTGAGTAGAACCGCGAACATGGCGTCGTACGGCAGAAGAACATGACGTTTGGGTTATTTCGCTAGATTATTTTGTTTTAATTACACTGCTTAGAAAAAAATAACTTGTATTAATATAATGGGTATGGTAAGACATATCGTGTGCGCTATGTCTGGAGGGGTTGACAGTTCAGTAAGCGCTCTTGTACTCAAACGCAGAGGTAGGTTAGTCATCCTGTAACGGTCTCACCAGCCAGTCTGGCACTTATGACCCTAGACTTTCGTTTTCCTGTTTTCTCAGGTTATTATGTCACTGGGGTTTTTATGAAGAACTGGGACTCTCTGGACGAGAAGGGAGTGTGCACCTCGGAGAAGGACTGCGAAGACGCTTACAAAGTGTGCCAGGACCTGGATATGCCGTTTCACCAGGTCTCCTATGTTAAGGAGTACTGGCATGAGGTGTTTAGGTAGGTCACATTATTCATCTCTTCTTGGCAGTCCAGCGAATGCTGTTACTTATACTGGTTTGATGTGTATTTTCTTTCTTTTCAAAGTAATCTTCTTGGGGAATATCAGAAGGGCAGAACACCAAATCCAGATATAATGTGCAACAAACACATCAAATTTAAACACTTCTATAATTATGCAATCAACACATTAGGTAAGTGTTATATATGTATGTGCCTCGTGTGATTGCTTGTTGTCATGCTATTTGAAACAGCTGTTGTTCACTTTGCAGGAGCTGATGCAATAGCAACTGGTCACTATGCAAGAACATCTCAGGAAGATGAGGATGTTTTTCAGCACTTACACACACCTGCGTTGCAGACTCTCTTTAGAGATCGCTTTGAGATTAGAAATCGTGAGTCTCAGTTCTATGCATTTACCACCATTGGTATGGTCAGAAGTGGTGCCTTGTGTCCTATCAGTCTTCTGTCCTGACTTTTTCTGAATGATCTTGAAATACGATTGATATGTCATGAATTTTCATAACATGTCTTGGCTTTTTCTGAAAGTTCTTTTTTTATACGATTGATTACAGTATGTCATTAATTGTTGAATCTTGAATCTTTATAACATATTCTTTTTGGGCTGTTTCCTTGATTTGATTTCTAGCTGTGAGGCTGTATCAGGGTGCTGACCGCCTTAAAGACCAAACCTTTTTCCTCAGTCAAATCTCCCAGGATGCCTTGCGAAGGACCATTTTCCCACTGGCAGGGCTCACTAAAGATTTCGTGAAGAAGATAGCTGGCGAAGCTGGTTTCCATCATGTCCTGAAGAAGAAAGAGGTTGTATGCTGAATTTTCTAAGTGCATATTCCAGGATATCTTGAATAGCTATGAGCTGAACTTGTTCATGCTTTCCTGTCTCCTCAAGAGCATGGGAATCTGCTTCATCGGTGAGCGACATTTTGAGGACTTCATTCTCGAGGTTCGTGCCTCTGCTCATGGAGTAGACCGTGGCCTACAGCCATACACATGATATGCTGTGGTGTGGATCTGAATGTTCTCACTTCTCACTACGGCAGTACTTAGAGCCCAGACCCGGACATTTCGTCTCCATTGAAGATGGGAAGATAATGGGGGAGCATAAGGGTATTTGGTCTTCGTATATTGTAGTGTGTGTGATGTCAGAGGTGCCATGTGGACAGTGCGTGATGTAACTTTGTGTTTTCCAACACAGGCTGGTTCACGTTTACCTTAGGGCAGAGGGCTCGGATAGCAGGCCAAAGAGATGCGTGGTTTGTTGTTGATAAAGACATCACTACTGGAGAAATATTTGTTGTAAGTTTTACATGGTCAAATCATTGTTCACCGTGCCTTTTCGAAGTACTTTATTATTGTGCTTGTTATTTAAATCAAGATTAATTCCGTTTTACATATCTGACATGAAGTTTGGCTCCGCCTTCTTAGGGTCCGACCACCAATCACCCGGCACTGTTACGCAACACTATGCAGACTGATCGCTTCCACTGGATCACGGAAGAGCCTCCTGCCGAACTGGTCCGCACTCACATGATGGACTGCCACTTCCGGTTCATACACCAGATGCCTCTGAGTGAGTCACCTGAGTCTTTGCAGGGCAGCTTATGGCTCAGTTGCTCTCCTCTGGCTTAATATGTAGGTGTTGGTATATGTAGTATGGCAGTCATTTTTGCTATTGTCAGCAATGTTGGTAATAATGTTAATGTCTGTTACAGTTAATATATTAACAATATGTTCCACCAATAATAGTGTGTGTGTGTGTGTGTGTGTGTGTGTGTCAGCTCCATGCACTGTGACCCTAAATCTTGACGGATCAGTCTGGATAACAGCAAAAAATCCATTGAGGGCACTGACACCTGGACAGGTAAACGAAAGCTATTACAGCCGTTGGCATTATATAGATCGTAGATTTAAAAGACGAGTGTATATTACATGAAGAGTGAACATTAGTAGTGTTGATATCAATAAGATGTTCGTTTCAATTTCGCAAATCAAATTTTGCAGGGATGTTTGTAGAGGTTTTTGTTTAGGAGAGGGAGAGAGCGCTGACAGCCTTGCTGAATCTTCTTTGTGTTCACTTTGCAGTTTGCTGTGCTGTATAAGGGCGACGAGTGTCTGGGCAGTGGCAAGATTGTTCGTCTGGGTCCCAGCGAGCACACCCTCCGAGGGGCCTGACGTCAGCTGAGCCAGGAGGCTGGAGGCAGGGACAGGCCGCCGGAGACAGCCAGCTGAAAATTGGACTGCCTCCAGCTAGAATGCACTGTCTTCCAAGATCATTCTCCTTTCCAA
The DNA here is from genome assembly GCF_052324685.1 of Brachyhypopomus gauderio. Lineage (NCBI taxonomy): Eukaryota > Metazoa > Chordata > Actinopteri > Gymnotiformes > Hypopomidae > Brachyhypopomus > Brachyhypopomus gauderio. Next base: position 1,348,865 of record NC_135215.1, read on the forward strand.
GTTCTTCCAAGATCATTCTCCTTCCAAGCTCTGACGAGTCGTGCAGGTGGAGAGCTAAACCTCAGATTCGGTTCGGGAGATGTTCGTTTGCAAATTCCGGTCTTGTGGAGGTGATTTTGCCAAAGAGGAATGATGGTGATGCTCACTGTGCGCTGATGTTGATATGCACTGGTAATGACATTATGCCCAGAGGCGGTCTTTGCATAGAGGCGTGGCTAGGCAACTGCCTTGGGCCCCTCCCACTGCAGCCCACTGTAGGGGCCCCCTGATTAGCTGACTTATTTCTCGCATATTAATGTTGATGGGCCCCCTAGCTAAGTCCGCCACTGAATATGCCATATCTGTTATATTCGCTGTCTGAAAATTATTGAGTTTTAAGACCATTCTAATATGGTAATACTAATATGGTAATATAATAATTATAATAATCCAATAATTAAATTAAAGGATGATCCTTTAAATGTGTTTTTGTATATGTGCTTGTAAAGTTTTATTAAATGATGTATTGAATCTGATATTTTGAGACTCATTAGTTTCATGTTCTCATTTCATTTTTTAAATGATCTGATTTCCTGTTGAGCACTGTGTATCGATATAAACCACTGTAAACTGGAATTATACAGGCCATTTTAATTCCGATTTTATAAATGGAGCATTTTTTTCAGAAGTAACCGACCCTTCTATTGACTACAAGCGTGTGGTTTATAACGCACGTCCCGATTCCTTTAATTCTCCACTAGAGGGCGTACATGCACACAGCGGCTGCCGCACTTGGAAATCGCTGAACAGGAATAGCGGAAGCGCAAAAACTGAACTGTATAGAATTAATGAATGAATGTTGTACATGATCTGCCCGGAGAGAAAGAATGAAATTGAGCATGATTTATTCTATTTCTAAGTTTCACACTGCAATATTTAAACTCAAATATGCGCTTATTTATTTAATCGTTTTTGGAAACGCCACAGATCCTATAGTCAGTAACCAGCAGCAATTTATTTTAAATGCATAATAGTGTACATAATAAAATTAATGTATTCCATCATTTTTTATAACAGAAATTTGTTGGATATGTCTCGTTTTTACAAGAGTATTTAAGCAACTCTCACAAAGTATTGGAAACGACCCAAAAGGCCACTTGGAAAAAAAAAAAGTTTCAAGCCCAGAATGCCAAATAGGACCTAAAAGAAAGAGTGAATAACAAAGCAGAGGCCATTAACATCATAGGCCATTTACAACACAGGCCATTTCCATCTGGACGCTGCGCGTCTCCGCGAGGAAGCCCCCCCGAGAGCGCGCGTCGCGGGGCAGCAGGTTGGTGTTAATGACGGTCGGAGGAGGGAGACGCGCGGAGCCATTTTGTAGTCATTTAAAACTTAACGTGGAATAATGACACTTCGGTCTATGGAGTCTACGAAAAGAAGCGTTTGTTTTCGGTGAATTAAAAAAAAGTACCATGAAGGACAAAAGAAAGTCAAAGTTTTGGGAGAAGGAGAGTTGAGCGCTTTCTGTGGACTTATCTTGAGGGAAAGTGGACTAGAGGGATTTAAAACCATGGAACTGTGTTGGATCTTGGTTCTTCTCAGCGCTCCACTCGTTGGATGTTTCGACCTGCACCTTTCGGATACTTTACGTTCTGGTGCCGTTTTGGCAAATTTGTCACTTGGACCGGGTTGGACGTACAAACTTGACAGGACTTTAACTTCCAGATACCTTTGGGATATTGTAAAAGTGGGGTGGCGGGACGGTGTGGTGGGTCTGGTTCGGGAGGCGGACTGCGCGCGTCTCCCCGAGACGAACCCGGTACCGCTTACTTTCAAGATGAGGTCTTTAACGTCCGAGTCTTTCGTCGTCGCACACTTTAACGTGTTCGTACACGGACAGAACTGCTTTATTAAGTACAAAAGAAAGGATTCCGTTAACGAACCCGACATTCACGTCGGTTACCTTCACAATTCGGGAGTAACTTCCTGCTTTTCTTCAGGTGTTTTACTTGTCAACCTTGAAGACTATTTACCCGCCTTTGCTCAGCATGCCAATATTTCTGGTTGCTCTTGCACAGCGAAAGATGTGAATGTGTTTGTGCATAAAATGGGTTTATACGTCCAGGACGACCACTGTTTGTCGGGGACGGAGACGGTCCTGTGTGGGCTGTGTGACCGGCGGGGCCACCGCCTCTCCATGCGCATCGAGTTGCGGTTCGCGACCACTGAACCCTCGGGGCCGTCGTCCTATGTTCGAATGGAAAGTTACCAATGGAAATCACGCAGAATCAGGAGCGTGAATTCAGCCCCCGTGTTCCAGCTGCCTAATTATCAGGTGTCCGTTCCCGAGAACGAGCCGGCGGGGACGCGCGTTATCACACTGAAAGCTACCGACACCGACAGCGGGGACGCGGGGAGGGTGGAGTACAGTATGGAGGCGTTATTCGACAGCAGGTCCAATAACTTCTTTCACATAGACCCACAGACGGGCAGTATCGACACCGACCAGCAGTTAGACAGGGAGTTCAAAGACACACACGTCTTTAAAGTAACGGCGACCGACCACGGCGCCCCACGGCGCTCCGGCACGTCGTACCTCACGGTGACCGTGAGCGACACTAACGACCACGGCCCCGTGTTCGAGCAGACCAAATACAGGGTGACCATTCGCGAGAACGTGGAGGTGGGCTTCGAGGTTATCACCGTCCGGGCCACGGACGAGGACGCGCCCTCAAACGCCAACATGATTTATACAATTGTAAGCGGCGACGGCGCAAATTCGGTTTTTGAAATTGACTCACGACACGGGCTTGTGCAGGTAAAGGTGAAACCCGATAGAGAAACCACTGAGAAATATGAGCTTATAGTAGAAGCGAATGACCAAGGTAAGGACCCGGGGCCCCGTAGTGCCACGGCCACTGTACATATAACGGTAGAAGATGAGAATGACAACTACCCTCAGTTCAGTGAGAAAAGGTACGTTGTCCAGGTGTACGAGAATGTACCTGTCAACACCAAAGTGGCTCAAGTGGTGGCCACTGACAAAGATGAGGGCAACAACGCCAAAGTTCACTATAGTATAATCAACGGCAACGTGAGGGGTCAGTTCTACATCCACACTCCAACTGGTGCCATCGATGTTATAAACCCACTAGATTACGAAACGAACAGGGATTACAGTTTGCGTATAAAGGCGCAGGATGGAGGCAGGCCGCCTCTCATTAATAGCACGGGGTTGGTGATCGTGCAGGTTATTGATGTGAACGACAACGCCCCCATGTTTGTAAGTACTCCCTTCCAGGCCACTGTTTTGGAGAACGTGCCCATCGGGTACTCGGTGATTCATATTCAAGCTATTGACTCTGATTCTGGTGAAAATGCCCGCTTGGATTACCGTCTCGTGGACATCCCCTCTGACTTCCCTTTCACTATCAACAACAGCACAGGCTGGATTACAGTCGCCGTTGAGCTGGACAGAGAGACCACGGAGTTTTACACCTTTGGTGTGGAAGCTCGAGACAATGGCGTCCCTGTGATGTCCTCCTCTGCTAGCGTCAGCATCACGGTGCTGGACGTGAATGACAACGTTCCCACGTTCACTGAGAAGGTTTACTCGCTGAAAATTAACGAGGACGCCCTGGTGGGCACCAGTGTTCTGACGGTGACTGCCGTGGACCGGGACATCAACAGCGTGGTGACTTACCAGATAAGCAGCGGCAACACGCGCAACAGGTTTGCCATCACCAGCCAGAGCGGCGGTGGGCTCATCACCTTGGCCTTGCCGCTGGACTACAAGCAGGAGCGGCAGTATGTTCTGACCATCACGGCGTCGGACGGCACGCGTTACGACACGGCGCAGGTCTTCGTCAACGTCACCGATGCCAACACACACAGGCCTGTGTTCCAGAGTGGCAACTACCAGGTTCTGATCAGCGAGGACAAGCCTGTCGGGTCTACCGTGGTTGTCATCAGCGCTACGGACGAGGACACGGGCGAGAACGCACGCATCACGTACAGCATGGAGGATAACGTGCCACAGTTCAAGATTGACCCAGACTCAGGAGCCATCACCTTGCAGATGGAGCTCGATTATGAGGACCAGACCTCTTACACTTTGGCCATCGTTGCCCATGACAATGGCATTCCGCAGAAGATGGACACCACCTATGTGGACATAAGCGTTGAGGATGCCAATGACAATGCCCCTCAGTTTAGCCAAAAGACGTACCATGGTAAGGTGTTTGAAGATGTATCTCAGCACACCAGCGTGCTCCAAGTCTTTGCTTCAGACAGGGACTCTGGCTCCAATGGCAGGGTGATCTACTTACTCACGGAGGATGGTGATGGAGACTTCACCATTGAGCAATTCTCGGGTATCATCAGAACCAAGCGCAAGTTGGACAGAGAGAATGTACCAGTCTACAACATGAAAGCTGTTGCCAAAGACAGAGGAGCTGATCCCAAATCAGCTGAAGTGGCGATCCAAGTGTCAGTGTTGGACATTAATGACAATGCCCCGGTGTTTGAGAAGGATGAGCTGTACGTTGATGTGAAGGAGAACAGCCCTGCGCACTCTGTGGTGGCCCAGATAACTGCTACAGACCCAGATGAAGGAACTAACGCTCAGATCATGTACCAGATAGTGGAAGGGAACATTCCTGAGGTTTTTGACTTGGACATCTTCACTGGAGACCTCAAAGCGCTCATGGATTTAGACTATGAGACCAAGACGGAGTACGTAATAGTAGTCCAGGCCACATCTGCGCCGCTGGTCAGCAGAGCGACGGTCCACATCCGTCTGGTCGACGTCAATGACAACGAACCCATCCTGCAGAACTTCGAGATCATCTTCAACAACTACATCACCAATAAATCCAATAGCTTTCCCGCCGGCGTCATAGGGAAGGTGCCGGCCCACGACCCGGATGTGTCTGATAAGCTTAAGTACAGCTTTGTGGAAGGGAATGATTTGAGTCTGCTGATCCTTGACCCAGATACCGGAGAGTTAAAACTGAGCAGAGACCTGGACAATAACCGGCCACTGGAGGCTAACATGAAAGTGGCAGTTTCAGGTAAGAGACTTTTAGACTCTCATTAGACTCATACAGTGCATTGGTGACACATAACTGTCCAAATCTTTTTTCATTTAAAAGGAAAACCAGTATCCACTATAACGGCAATACAAAAAAGATTTTCCTAATGTTGCAATCTGATGCAGTCTGCACAGTGCTAAGATGCAGACTGCACAGTGCTGGCAGCTGAGGTGATGTCTGTGTTCAGTGCTTGCTGCAGGCTACAGCAGAATCCTGTTCAGCTTCTTTTGAGCTGTTTTCCTGGATTTATTGCGCTGTTATTGTTGTTGTGGAAGATTTTACCAGTTCTGCGTAAAAAAAAAAAAAAAAAACTAAATTTGTGCTCCTTGTCATTAAAGTTTTTTTTGTCCTGGTTTTGGCCCTGCTGATAGCAGACTTTTATTCTGATGGTTCCTGGTATCCATTTTATGTGGAAACAGTTTAGGTGAGATGCCTTTTTTTCCCCCAAGGACAGACTTTGTTGTGTGAGGGTAATGAGTGCACATAATGCTGACATTGCCCTTGACCAGTTTGCTAAATTTTAAAGTGAGAACAAATTAATGTGTACAGGAGTCTCAACACCACACTACAACACTGCTGTTGGTCTGTGCTTAGGGAGGCCTCTCAGGATGTTTGTGTATGATTACAGCGGTGCACACTACTCTTCTTTTCACTTTCTTACTGTCTCTTTCACTCTCTGGTGCTCTCACACATTCAAATGTAATCAAGGCCTCAGATCTTACGGTCCTCTTAGTCTTTTCCCCTTCACTTTCCCGCCTCTTTTGTTTGGCTAACACATTTTTCTTCCCGTTCATTTGCAACCTGCATTTTGCATTAGATTTCACTCGGCGAGGCTCTTCTCAGTCTGCCCAGTGTGGCTTTATGGTTGACTCTTTGTTCTCCTGATCGCTGTTCTTCTGGTAACCAGTGGCCACCAGCCAGCAATCCAGACTCATGTTCCTCGCTGGTCTTTTACAGGGTGACAACAACCAGCGTTCATTTTGTTCATTTCATTCATGACAACGTGACATGGACTGTCTCTGTAGGTCTCCATGTCCACTACACCACCTCTCCTCACCAGTCTCTCCCTCGGTTTGTCTCTTTCGCTCTCTTTCTTTGGTTCTCAGTCCATTTGAGAGAGAGTTTTCTCTCTCATTAAAGTAATATATAACAGCCCCCCCCCTTCACAATACCACAGGCACACCCACAAGTCAAATGTTAGGTAACCATTAACACTGGTTATGTGACCTCTTCACCTCTGGCTCAGGGAGAAAGGTATAACCGTCAAGGCATTAGCTTAAATAGGCTCTGAGATTGACCGTGGCAACCTTCTAAGGAAATTGAAGCTTTCAGATGATGAATTTGATCCTTAAATATGCCGTAATCATGTGTGTTTCGTGTGCTGTTTTTGTGTTGCATCACATTATAATTAATCGTAACACAGAGTTCTTCTGTTCAGATCGATTGAGAACCACGGTGTTGGGTATTTCAAATTTAATTGTCAAAGTGAATGTATAAGTGCATTTATTACATTAGCTAAATAGTCTAAAATAAACAGTGAGAGCAAAACTTTATCTTTATCTCTTGCTGCTTTTCCCCCCATCGGACGAGCTTCAGGTAGCTATTTTACCCACCCCTAGAAACACAAGAACTCCAAGATATCCCCTTCTGATAAAAGTAGGTTAACGTTCTAGTCACAACAAAAGCCCGTCTTCCTTTCAAAAACCCCAGCAAGGACCACAAACACAGTGCAATGAGGGCTGTGTGTTCTAGCTGTCACCTAATCTCCCTTATCTCTCTAACGCAAGCCTCTTTATCAACTCAGGGGTCTCCGCGTTAACATGGTGGGTCCCGCCGTAGTGAGGAGGATTGATTTTGGTCCCCTGCCTAACCCCTCAGTTTGAGCGGGCGGAAACGTGCCGCAGCCTCTCCGTCCATGCCCTCGAAGGCTCGGGAGAGCAACGCTCGGAGATCAGGCCTGCAAGAGAAAATTAAAAATGTAAAAAAATCGAAAGATCTAAGCTTTGCCGGAGGCCTTCGTCGTGGCACGGGGCTGTGTGCGTTGTCCAAAGGAGATGATGGATGCTAAATCATCTAACGAAGTTGCACAACCGTGAGCCTGCTGCTACACGCAGGCCAGTGGAAGGAAGGCAGGCTTCTACCCCCCAGCCTCGCGGGCCGCATGTCCTGGTGGGCTGCCTGGACCGGGCCTACCGCTGCGGGACTCGCATAGCTGGGCTTTTTACTCATCTCTCACCCCAGCACTGTCGACCTGATCCCCATTTCATTTTTAAAGTTCCATTTGTCTTAGAAAGGTTTCTGTGCCAGTGTTTAAGAGAGTTAATGATGTGCAGGTCTTTTGCTGGATCTAGTAATGCAACCTGTGTTAACTTATTTAAAACATTTTAGTAGAGTTGCAACTTGGGTGATTTTGGTCAAGGTTTTGAGTACGTGACTGATAAGACCAATACATCAATCCCCATTAAAAATATTCATGTAAATTGTGTACATGAGTCTGATATGCATACATTTCTGCAGTGGATGTATAGGGGTGTGCGTGCGTGCGTCTCTGTGTGTGCGTGCGTCTCTGTGTGTGCGTGCGTCTCTGTGTGTGCGCGTGTGTGTCTGCGTGTGCGTGTGTGTGTGTGTGTGTGTGTATCAGGAGACCCAAAGACAGTGTCCAGCTGTGACTGGAAATCTACTCCTGCCACAGCCTCAAAATAGCCGGACAAAAGAACTACAATGAACAGACTTTAGTCCTCTCAGACCCCCACGGGCCCGGTGTATTCTGAACCTCTCCACTCGGACCCCTCCAGGCCCGGTGTGTTCTGAACCTCTCCACTCGGACCCCTCCAGGCCCGGTGTGTTCTGAACCTCTCCACTCAAACCCCCACGGGCCCGGTGTATTCTGAACCTCTCCACTCAAACCCCCACGGGCCCGGTGTATTCTAAATCTCTCCACTCAGACCCCTCCAGGCCCAGTGTATTCTGTACCTCTACACTCGGACCCCTCCAGGCCCGGTGTATTCTACACTTTCTACTGAGAGTGACACAAGCCCTGTGTTGTTCACCCTTTCTCACCCCGTGGTCATAACCAGGCAGCCTTTACCCCAGGTGTAAGGCCACTTTCTACAGACGAACTTTTACCCTTTGACCTCTCAGCCCTGAGGGTGAGCTGTCTGCTGTTGGAGCTCTCCTATTGGTTTACAAAGCTAGTTGAATCCCACGTTCTTTTATTTTATGTGTAATTATTAACTAACTATCATACCACCTTCATCATTATTAATTTGCTCGGCTGAGATATAATATGTCGTCCCGATGGCTTCTTGATTGTTGTTGATGTTTCAGAAGGCAGTTGTTGGATGAATGTCGTTATGATAACCTGGAGGAATGCACAGCCTTCTTAGCTCTGATCACTACACGTGGATGACACACCTCTCCCACTCGCTGCCTGTGGAGTGTGTGTCATTCCCTCATCTGTGCTCTCAGGAGCTTGTCTTAGAGCAGCTGGGTTTGTACGTGCTATCTGTTTATACAGATCTGGGTTTCACTGGATCATGCTGTGTAGTTTCGCTCTTGTTATATGCACACCGTCTCATCCCTGGACTCTAAGAAACCGATGATCAGATAACAACTCTCTTCAGTGTCATTTGGGTGAAGCTCAGGTGTGATTGTGTATTATTGAGGTGTATTTCAATGCCTCTGTCCTGCTGTTCTCTAAAATGAGCTGTAGGGCTTTGCTGCCCTGTAACACAAATAAATACCTTTGTTCTGAACAACCAAAAACGTCAACCCGAACGTCAGCATGAGCATCAAGTTGGGCATTAGCTAGAGATGGCCACATCACAGTCAGACGTATTGGAACAGACTGTGAATCATGTTTAATCTTGAGGAGCCGTTCAGAGGTGTGCGAGCTCGGCCTGAGACGAGTGTAGTGTCCGTTGGGATGGAGAGAGGTTAAAATGAGCTAATGTTATAATGTCAGCGTATGAACTTCGTCGTGGGGACGTGGTGCTCATTTGTGGTCTCTCGAGGAAGCGTGAGATAAGTTAAAGACCCTCGGGCTTTCTGGCATCGACGGCGTCTTGAAATGAACGCGGCAGCAGCCCTGGTTCATTAATCTCCCTCTCTGAGTTCAGCAGCTGAAGAGGGCTGGCTAGTAAATGACAGGCTTCGCTATGGCGTCATTCTGGAAAGTCTCTGGCAGGCTGAGCTCCTGCCTCGGGCTGCGGCCCGGCCATGACGCTCGGAACCATCCAAACCATATCAGCGCGCAAAAATGTCAAACCTGGTTGAGCGTGAGCTATAATTTTCAGCAATGAGATCAACCCATTTTTTCATCTTACCCCCTCAAATTAGAGGCGTTTCTTTTTTGTAGAGGTAAAACTTACGTACACCCCGAGTGTTTCTCATTTATCCCGTAAGCGACTTCTTTCCATATGCACGGCTGTTAAAGATAAATTAGCTTCTTTCCTTTTATTACATAATAAAACAGCATAATGTTTCAGGATCTGGGGCATGCTTGCACGCTCATACTAGATTGGTAGTAGCACTGTCCATTGGTGTTAAATACTATTCATTTAGTACTATTCATTAGTATTAAATACTAGTGGATTTAGTATTGTTTATTCACACAATGTGCTAGCTTCTTTTAGCTCCCTACCCCACCTCATCCATCACCCCACCTCATCTGTTACCCCTTCGTTTGTAGCGCTCTAACCCGTGTCTGACAGGTCAAACATGGTGTGGGACAGTGATTCCACCAGCTGGATATCGGACAGGGGGACCTGTCGGGGTGTAACGCGACACACCGACCCGCTCCCTCGGCCGTCCCCGCGCTGGCGTGGGCAGAAAGACGTCCTTGTCCCCCCACACCGAGGAGATTAAAAAAAGCATCTAGATCAGCTAGCGGCCTACAGAGGAGAGGAGCGAGATCACACGCATATGTCAGTGACCGAACCCAGGAATGCTGTAAGAAACCTCTTTGCAGAAAATCAAGAGATTGGAAGAGTTCCTCAGTCCTACTAAAGCCTCTCCCCTCTCTTGTTCCTATTCAGCGAGAGTTGTGGCCCTTTCAGATGGCATGGTGAAATCCAATAGGGTTGTTATTACCAGTGTGCGACTATGCCTGCAGATGCTGGAAATACATATGATAATGGATCTCTGTTTTAGGATCACGACATGCTGATATTCTGGGAAATGTCATTTCTTAATCCCGGAGTTTGTAAGTGGAAGTCACGTTATGGTTTGTTGAATGTCATCTCTGTTTAATCTGAACAATTTCTTTTTTAGTTCTTTTGGCTGTAGGAGATTTATAAACGAACAAAAACAGATCATTCTTAATGTCTCCATTGCTGGTAATGGCGAAAACTTGTAATGTTGACGTCTTTTTCCAGGATATTAAAGTACTAACAAATCGTCAAAGCGTCACGCCGTTGTGGATCTGGTGTAAGCTCTTTGAATGCCCGTGAAGCTCACACTACCCTTTATCCTGAGCTGGTTGTTGTCATGATTCTGATAAGCTTCTGGAAGGCTTAGAAATGTGTTAAGGTTCTGGTTTCCATTTTGAAAAGGTGTATTTTTGTCCCTCCAGGCTAAACTGCTCATGTGTGGGAAGCTTAACCGTATTGAATTTGCACTGTCTTTTAAAGGTGCCCCGCTCCTTTAAGACTCTCCGCCATCGTTTCTTTAAGGGACTGCTTCACCTCATTATGGGCATTTTGTTAGGGAGCTCTCGGTGGATACGTGCACGACCGCCTCACAAGCACGTGTGAAAAAAACACAGTGGTTTGCTCAACCTCGAGTGTTGACAACAAAACACCAAACCTACCTCACAGCCTCTCAAATTACATTCCCATATAAGTAGGGCTTGTGTCAGAATGACCGCTGAATCACCTCACACAACAGCATTCTCTATTCTATACAAAATCTATGTTGTGGAAAATAATAAGCACTACGTCACATTTGGCCTAATTTACAAGAGACTGAGTCAGTTTTGAAGAGGTTATCCTGCGCTTTTGTGGGTGTGTATATGCACGTGTACATGAGAGAATGTTAGCATAGCGCCAGACAGTCACTAATGGGGTTGAACTTTCTGCTACCTGCTGCAGCGTCTGAGCAGGAGACAGACCAACTCTCGGCCGTCTCCTGACAGATAACCTACCCCACCACATTTGACAGGCTGGGGTGACCCCAGTGGAGCTGGTCCACTGCTAAAGGCTAAAGCTGGGATACAGCGCAGGTCTTCTGACATGACCTGACCCTCCACAGTCATGCAGTGAACACATTCAGTCCTTAAACTGCCGTTTCTGCCGCAGAAGTGTTCAATGTATTTACTTCGTTACTGTGTTGAGAATTTGGGGAAATATCGTTTTCTGAGAAATGTCGTTTTCGGAAGGTGAATAATAAGAATTAAATTAAAAACAACTTTTCTAGTCGTGAGGTAGGCCTATATGAAACGAGTATTTAAAACCTGATACGGAAAAAAAAATGCTTTACATTTTTGTCATAAAACCTGTAAGTCCGTCCTCTTACACTGCAGCATTTTGAACTTAAAAGAGCACGGAGTTCCTAGGTCGTAACCTGAATGGGAGTGTTTTGACCTTTTGCTTCAGGGGGTCAAAAACAGGTCATCCCTGAGTAGATGAGATCTGATCACCAGCAGCGTCAGAACACACACTCATAGTCCCAATGGGGAAAACTGTTCTTCTGGACACTTTGAATAATGGGAGAGAAGAATTCTTTGATTACAGCACTTTAGACATTACCAAGGTACAGCTAGGGTTTAGCCCAGATAATGTCCTGTATTCTGCTGGTCAGTGGAACCTTAGAAGGAACCTTGTAGTGCTGCTGTCCTTTTTTCAAGTCCCTCTGTAGCTTTATATCCATTCTGTGGTCATCTGGGCTTGATGTTTTTGTTTTGGTGTTTCTTGAAGGTGTCTTTGCATGTGTGTGTTTAATTAGTCTAGAAAATCACGTTTTTGTTTCTTTATTTTTTTTAATTAAAGTTACTTTGTAACTTTTAACATTCAGGTCTCTATGTACCCTATGTGAGGGCATGTTAAGCGTTTCTCTACAAGTGCAAACACCTTCACAAAAGAACATGGAGTGTGTGGAGGGGATTGAGAGCCAGAGGTGGAGAGTCTTTTCCATGTCAAAAGAGCTCTTCAAAATGCCAATAGACAGAATGCGTGTAGAGGAGCAGCGTGGAGGTCCCGGTCTTGCAAAGCATCATGGGTAGGGATGTCCCGCAGGCTAGACCTCGTCTGCGTGTTGGGGTGTCTCGTTTGGCGGGTTAGGTCATGGAGGAAAGGCAGTTTGGTGTGAACGCAGCTACAGAGGCTCTGTGTGGTTGACACTCTGAGGGAGTGTGTTGGGAGTGTGTTGCAGGCGTTGGTTGTGTTTTCGTGGTGGCCGTTGTTGGGATTTCTGTTTCTCTGTGAAATGATTTCTGTTTATGTAAGAGGAGGATTTAGTGTGAGGTTTATGGTAAGGTGTTGTAGCTATTGCTGAGATGTGAAGATGTTAGTCTTCAAAATTCAGCTTAAGAAATGCAACTTCACAATATGTTGACTTTGTCTAAATTGTAGTGATGATATTTAAAATTCAGTTTCTGTTTGTGCTGTTGCTAAACAACTGAGCATCTTCAAAGGAAAGAGAATAATTTATGAGAATTGGTATGGTTATAAATAATTTGACATCCACCAGTTCAGTGTAATTTAATACAGTATATTCAGTTCGCCTCACTTTGATTTAATTTGTGTAGCGCTTTGTGCAACAGGCATTATTGGAAAGAGTTACAACGCTGCATTTCCTCTCTCCTCCATCCTACCTCCACCCAACTCCTCTACAGTTGCCCCCAGCATGTCCCTGGGGCAGTCTGAGGGGCATTCAGCCAGCTCTGTGATGACCAGTCTCCATCAGCAATGACATGCACCACACTGGGTCTGCCATCCAAGCAGCTGTCTCCATTCCCCTGAAGAGCATGTTAGAATTCTCTCTCTCTCTCTCACACACACACACACACACACACACACACACACACACGGCCCTGTGCCAGCTTCTTTCTTGCCCATTCATCACTGTTCTCTGCAGGATGAATCATTTCATGGTGGCAAAGTTAACAAGATCATCAGAGCTGTCATGAAATCACGCGTGTCACCAGAGTCTGATCCAGTGTTTTGGTTGACATGGTAAATTAAATCACAGCACACACACAGTAACTGTTTCAGCTGCATTTGGTCACTTGCAGAAATGTCTGTGCATCGCTGTCTCTCGCTGTCTGTTCACCCTGTGTTTTGTCCAGGGTGCGGGCAGGTGTGTTAGCTCCTGTAGCTTCTGTAGACCCCCCTCTGAGTCACCACACAGAGAAGACCGCTGTGGTGCTAACAGCCACTGATAGGCTTGCTGATTCCTAAAGGCAGGACGTCTCCACTTTCACAGCCGTTCGAAACGCAGAGACACCTTCCTGTGTCTAGGAGAGAATTCTCACACTCAGAGACGTAGTGCCATTAGAAGACGTGCTCAGGACAGTGTCCCAGACTGGTGCTGCTGGTTGAGCGGGTCCATTGTTAAGGAGGGGTGTACGGGGCTCACAAGCTGCCTGTTTTGTGTGTACCACATCGCAGCAGTGGTGCCCGGGGTCTGACAACACTGTTATTACAGCCATGGCAACGCTGCCCTGGTGTGTGTGGCTTGGGGGCACTGCAGGATTCGTGTAAGCTAAACTCCCTCGTGACATTCATGGTTTTCTTTTCTCTCTCTCTCTCTCTCTCTCTCCGTCTGCCCTCTTTCCTTCTTTCAGTTGCTCTCGTTCTCATTTACACTCTCTCTCTCTCCCCTAACACGGGGTCATTGTGTCACCGCCTCCCCCACTCTCTGGGTATGTTGGAGGTGTTGCGATATCGTCATGGTGACTGTCCCCGCCCCCCCACCCCCCTCCCCCGGGCAGCGTTGTGCTCTTACCCTCGGTGTTTGATCGTGGGCCCTCCAGGGGTCAGCGTGCTGCTCTGATTTGTTAGTGTATTTATTTATTTTGTTCATCAGTGCCGGGCTGTACGCTTTCCCGAGCATCGCAGCGGGCCAACCGAACACTCTCCTGCCCCAGGAGTCTTGAGGGCACGAGTACGTTTACTAAGCTCTTTATTTTGGTCCAGGGGAAAGGGGATAATGTTTTCAAGGCTATACTCCACTGTTCTCCGCTGCTGTAATACTGCAACCAAATCCCAGCGATAAAAACCTGCACGCGGGACCTTTATGAAGGTGGGGGGGGGCGGCTGTCAGAGAGCTCTGGGCTGGGGGTGTGAAGATGGGAGTGTGTTGGGGGGGGGGGGGGGGGGGTCCGTCTGGGTTCTGTGGTGCAGATCAGAGGTCAATACAGGAGCTGAACAGCCCACTGAAAGCACACGGGAGCTGGTGAACCGTGACCGCTCGGGGCTAGTCACCGGGACGACCGCGGGGCTCCTCGATTGCCACACACACCCACGCGGGCCCTCGTCCCGGGTCAGCCACGCCGGACATCCACGAGGGCGCTGGACGCTTCTTGTTTGCGGGACTCTCTTAGTTTGAGTAGCTCGGGACAGTGTTTGGACAAACCAGTTAAAAGATAGTTTGGTCTCTTCTTCAAAGACACCCACCCATGTGTCTCCCCTTGTTTGTGAGTTCCAACTGTATCAGTGTCAGTGTCACTAGATCTCTCTCTCACACACACACACACACACACACACACACACACACACACACACACCCTCTCCTCCTCTCTCTATGGATGCAGGACAGTGTCTGGTTGCAGCCATTGTTAACCCTGGTTACTGATAAACAGCCATCTTGGTTACCAGCCTCCGGATGATTGGCTCTTTTCACAAAAAAAAGGAAAAAAGGGGGGTGAGTGGGGGCAGTTGCCAAGGTAACACATGGACTTGTGCAAATTTGAAAAAGAGAGGCAGGCCCATCACGAGGGGGTGTGGAAGCAGTTTTATAGCCATTACAAATGCTCAGAGATGGCTCGAACCCCCGACAAGCTCGATTTGTTACTAAGCAGCAAGCTCCACTCCCCCAAAGTTCCCTCCGTACGCTTTTAAGAGGGGCCCGGGGAAGACCATGACTGATGATTTATCCATCACTAAGCATGTTATTACAACCTTGGCTTTGATGGCGTATAGTGTCATGGTCCACGATCATCTAATATGCATGAGTATGAGTGTTCTGGACAGTGTTGGATGAGTTCTGGATATTTGGATTGGTACCGTTTTATTGTTGCCAGTTTGTCTTTAACTGTGAGTCTGAAATGCCACGGCAGGTCTCACATTCCCCACAAACCGTTGGCTGTCACTCCGGCCGTGAAACCCAAGGAATTGTGAACAAACGAGCGCCTTTCGAAATGCAGCCGCGATTGCAGCCGATTAGTCACGGTGAAACTCGACCGTCTCCTTCCATGTCTCACCTCGGACGTTTCTGCCGCGAGCCTTTTCCCTCCGGGATGTGCGGCAAGAAAGGTTGCTGATAGCTCCAGCCCACCTAAACCCATCAGGTGACGGTAATTAGAGCAGCGCTTACGCTGACCTCCTCGTGTTCCACACAACAACCACGGTCTCCTGTAGCCGTTTGATAAATCAAAGCAACACAAGTTTGTTTGCAGGTTTGATCGTAAAACAGAGTCTCTTTCCGATGCTCCTCGGGACGGCTACATCTGAGCTTCTGGCCTCCTGAGGTCATAAAACACCAGATGCACCTACAGCTCCTCCAGTTTTTGATGTTTTAATTGAGTTTTGGCTCGAGCAGCCCCCCCTTCCATTGGCTCGTCCCTCCCTCCCACGGTGTGCCATAAACCCCCAAGATCCACTTCTGCTTGGTCCTCCTCCATGTTTTACTGCCCCACTGAGAGGAGAACAAAGATATCTCAAGCTGGTGCTTTTCAGGACGAGGGTAGTGAGGGGGACAGAGGGGCCCGATCAAGCCCATGAGAGGCTGCATGGGGCGGGCCAGGTGCTTTACGTTCGGCCCTTTCTCTGGATGAACGGGCCCAGGACAACAGGCCTGCCCAGGCCACTGTGCTTGATGTTGGAGAGCTTTTACTGGGAGCATTTACTGGTTATCCTTAATTGAAGCGAACGATACTGGACGTGTTGGTGAGAAGAAAGTTCAGTTCCAGGATGAGAATCATCTGATTTCAGTATGAGAGGAAACGTTCAGAGGAAAGTGGGTGTGGGTTTTGGGCAAGGGGGCGTCGCCCGGGGGGTGGGATGGTAATTCAGTGAAGATTACCCATAATTCCTTAATTCAAAAACATTTTATAATGCACAACCACTACAAAGAGAGTGATTTAGCCCAAGGCAGAGATTAATCTGTGTTTGAAAAAACACTCCATGATTTCTTGGTACTCAATCAGTGTGTGGTTGAACAGGAAAACAAGTAGTTGCAGCATTTTTCTGCTAAAGATTTTAAAAGCTCAAGCAGACCTGTATTGCTGAGGTACATGGCCTCACTTGTTTCATAATGAAACAACAACCAGCTCAGAATGGTTTTGACCCACCAAGAGTCACTTTGAAGCCTGAGTGTGAAATAAAGGGTCACAGCCGCTGTGTGTGTGTGTGTGTGTGTGTGTGTGTGTGTGTGTGTGTGTGTGTGTGTGTGTGTGTGTGTGTGTGTGTGTGTGTGGTGGGCTGTTAAGCCCCTGCTGCATTCACTGAAGATCGACATGACAAAACAGAGAAGATATCTTGGTGCTTCTTTGCCCTACTTAGAAGCTAACCCACGACTAGCATTAGCATTCACCATTATGACTGAAATCACCAAACTGACCTGAGATCAGCTTTCACCAACAGGTACTCAGCCATGAACGGTGTGCAGCACTAACCCTCTTATCACTATTGTCCCTTTGGGCGGGAAGCGGGGGGGGGATGAGAGGAATTCCATTCAGCTTTAATACCTTTCCTCCCTCCTTTGGTCTTTCCTTCATATGGCAGGGCCTGTAAGAGAGGGTGTAAATCACTTCGGCCTTCTGCACGCCTGAGGTAAAAAAAGCCCCTGTTGCGTTCCAGAAAGACCTCAAAAGAATAACGAAGAGACACATTCTTTGTTTTTTAGACGAATTACTACAGTAGCGACTGCGAGCTTCGGAGACGTGGAATCCTCACGGCCACCTGAGGCCCGGCTGTGTCGGCACACGCCGAGTCCAACGTCCCAATAAAGACGCATAAATTTGGCCGGAGCGCCGGGCGTGGCACTGAGTGACAGGACAGAACTGCTCCACAGTTAACGCCATTTTCAACTGTCAACCGTTTCAAGTGTTTAATGATTTACAGTATAAAAAGTTCCTTCTACCAAATAGGGTGTAGGTTTACAGGGGCTTTCAGCGCAGTGGTAAAAGTGAGAGCTAGCAGACCCACACTTGCTTTGCTCTTTGTCCGGGCTGCTCTAAGCTCCATTGTCAGTGTGAGGTGGTGTGTTAAAAGGGGCAAGTGGGTCGTGTCGGTGGTGCTCCAGACAAGACGTCCACACCTGACCTCCAGCGCCCCCTCCCCCTTCCTCCCCCCTGCCCCGTCTGCCTCCGTTCTTATGTAGAAGAGAGCCGCGGTAGTCCTAGCGCTCCCCCGCCCCCCCGCTGCTCCTCTGACACCTGCTTACCGCTGGCTTCCACGCCTCTGGAGAGCGTAGCTGAAATGAAGCATGTTTTTCAGTGGGAACGCAAGCCAGGAGCCTGTCAGCGTGTGTGTGTGTGTGTGTGTGTGTGGAGAGAGAGGCCCGCGGGCAGGTGCTCGGAAGCCGTCCAGCACCACACAGCTGCCCCCAGCCGCACAGGTGGAAGCGTCTTTGCAGGATTTACGCCAGGAACGATGTTGAGACTGTTAATGGGGTCATCGAGGAAAGGGTCACGACAGAGCTTATCGAAGACGAGGTTATTAACGGGGTCCGCGTATAGCGTGTAGCGCTGTCAGGGACGAGAGACCGGAGAGGGCGTGTCCCTGCGGATGCTACAGGTTCTGATTGGCTCTGCAGGTGGGCTGTGCTTGCTGTGTATTCAACTGAATAGCTTATCCACTCTTAGGACCTTATCTTACTCCTCTCAGAGGGAAGAACTGATGCTGGATCAGTTTTTGCCTGTCTTGCTGTACCAAATACAACTGCGTGATTAAGAAATCACGGTCCCCAGCATAGAATTCGGCTTCGTTTATAGATATGGACTCTTCATTCAGGAACAGGACTGGCTTTATGCTTTGTCTGAATGCATATCGTAGTTAAGCGATGCTATAATATGGAAGCATTAAGAAGAACAGGATCTATTATTATGATAAATACCAAAGTCTAACATGACCCATTTGAGTTTTGGCACCACCCAAAGTTTGGTCCTCGTATGGTCTCAGGGGTTTTGTCCCTGCTAGTCACCCATGACTTGTTCGTTCAGGGTCTGGACCAGGAGTTATGTGAAGCTGGCGTCTTAATAATTTATGTTGCACAAAGTGTTGTTTAAATAAAGTTGGACTGAATTGAACTGGTGCTGGGAAAAGACGGTAAAGCGTGTCTTAACATATCATTACTTTTCGTCTTTCAGATTAGTGTAAGCAGTTAAGAGAAAAAACGCTGATTCTAATCTGCCTGCCTTAGTCACTTTCTTACTTCTGATTCACAGATTGCCAGCTCTTAAATTCTCCAAGCTGCTCCGGTTGTGGCTTTGACAGATGCAGTTGTGTTTGCATAGCTGCTGTGTTGTTTTGATTTGATCGGGTGCTCTGCGAGACCTTGTTGTGTCGATGATCCAACGTATGGCCTGCAGCTATCTCCGCATGACTATGAACGTGAGCGTGGATAAATCGGAAACTCCAGCTCATTGTGTGGCAGTGTTGAGATCTAGAGAGATCATGTCTCTGGGAGCAAAGAGATGGACCATATGTCTTCATGGCAGATCGGATTTACAGAGATCGGTTTATCGGTTTGCTGAGTTGGGTCTAGTCAGAGACAGCAATCTGTCCACTGGATCTGACGAATGAGTCTTGGCGGTCCAGAACGCACCATGTTTAAACCCCCCTCACCTGAACCTGGGAAACGTAGTTCAGCTTTCCTCTTCATCGTAGTCTGTTTGCCGTTGGTGCTGGCACTGGGAGATTCTGTGGATCAGGCCATCAGACGTACCATTTCTCAGTGACCAATCGTACCATTTTATGTTCAAAAGCCCCCTTGTTGAGAGTGAACACGGGCGTGTTTGGCACTATCTGCCGGCACAACCTGGATGGGCTGACCTGTGACCTGGAAATGCACGATGTTGAGCTGCAACTCGGAATATCACCCTCAAAGTAGCTTCATGTTACTCGCTAAGTGGATCGCAGCTGTGGAAACAAATTACTACGAGAGTGCTTCTTGTTTAATTTGCCACACATTTACTAGCATAAAGGGGCCTGTTAAATCCGCAACTGCCCACTCTAAATGTATGTTAGCCTTCGAAGACGGTTATCAGCTTGTCCCATAACCAGATAAACATCGTACGACGCTAGCCGGAAAGCTGTGGCCAATTGAATATACAACGAACGTGACATTTCCCTCAGCTCTTTGGAGTGGGGTGGGGGGAGGAGGAGGCTCCAGTCTTCTGCAACCTTAGCCCAGGTGGCATAATGAGCAAGACTGGGGCTCTCTATCTCAGCTTAGCATCTCCTGTCCTGTGGAACAGCTCAGCGAGCACAGCGATTTACTAGATGGCGGACAATGGCCCGGGGAGAAAGGCAGTGAGTGCAGTCCACCTACAACTAATGAAATTGTTAGTGTCCTTTGAGTGGACCCATTAAGCTTGGTCTCCATTTCCAACGGTGCCTCTTTTCTTCTCTTGCGTCCGTGAAGGGTCAGCACTGCCTCTGTCAGAGCATGAGCAGGTATTTTCTGGGACTCCGGTCACATGACTACCAAAGCTGTGAGGACTGTCCTAAACCGTAGCTTCCTGTCAAGAAGCACCATGGACCTGCTCTTGTTAGCTTGCGTTAGCTTGTGTTTCCAGTCAGCGATGTGTCATACCTTCTATTTAAACGCTCGT
This sequence comes from Brachyhypopomus gauderio, assembly GCF_052324685.1. Taxonomy (NCBI): domain Eukaryota; kingdom Metazoa; phylum Chordata; class Actinopteri; order Gymnotiformes; family Hypopomidae; genus Brachyhypopomus; species Brachyhypopomus gauderio. The sequence goes on from NC_135215.1 coordinate 1,368,935, forward strand.
TTTAATAGTTGATGGCAAATCCATCATAAAATCCTACAGACATACCTCTGAAGACGTGTTGGGATTCGTTGGGCCCGCTGTAAAGCTACCTCGTTCTACACACCACCGTCCAACTTTACGGGCACGTTCTGTGAGAGCGGGGACACGCCAGGCACCATCATATTTCACTTGGACTGGGAGAGGAGAAGCCCCCCCCGAACCTTACCTCAGCTCTGCTGTGGGATGCAGGGTTATGCACTGCCCCCCCATACACACTCCTCCTAATAAGGGAGAAACCCAAGTCAGCTTTGAACGACGGCTAATAAGTCAAGTGCCCTCTCTTGCACTGAAGCCTGTTCATTGGCCACGGGGGCATCTGCTCTGCGTCTGGACACACACACACACACACACACACACACACCCCCTTCTCTGGGTTGGGTTGGGTTGGGTTAGACTGAGGCGGGAACAGCCCTCGTCAGCTCTTTGATACACAGACGGAGACGGGCAGTAAAAGCCGAGAACAGATATGCCAGGGAGATGAGCAGGGCTTTCACCGAGCGCTTCCAGATACTCCGCCGCTAACACACCACCACCACCTCCTACACACTGCTCACCCCGCTCTGTGAGGGGGAGATGAAGAGAGAGGGGAGAGAGGATGAAGCGTAAGAGAGTTGGTGAAAACAAAACGAGAGATGGGCCGAGAAAGAAAAAGGGAAACTTCGAGAAAGTTTGGATATAATCAGACAGGGAGAAAAAGAGAAAGAGGAGTGAACAGCCACGCCAATCAGCCATCTGTGGCGTTTCGGGACAGGCGGAGGTGCTGGTGATGTCAGCGAGGTGTAATCTCATTTTGCCCATTCATTAAGAGTGAGGACCCATCTGGCCATCCGTACCACCCAGCTCATCTCAGCCGCCTCAGTCCCCAGGGTGAATTCCACACAGCCCAGAGATGGGCTGAAAAGCATGTGTGTGCACGTGTGTGTCGGTGTGTGTTTGTCCATTGACCGTGTCGACCACCAACATGTTTTGTTGTACGTCTTGTGTTGTTATGGATACACAGAGATGTGAACGAGCTACTCCCTTTGTCTACATCTTTTGCTAAGCTTCTGATAGGTGTTTTCTCGTTTCTTCTGATAGGTGTTTATTCCTTTCTTCTGATAGGTGTTTTCTCGTTTGTTCTGATATGTTTTCTCGTTTCTTCTGATAGGTGATCATTCGTTTCTTCTGATAGGTGATCATTCGTTTCTTCTGATAGGTGATCATTCCTTTCTTCTGATAGGTGATCATTCCTTTCTTCTGATAGGTGATCATTCGTTTCTTCCGATAGGTGATTATTCGTTTCTTCTGATAGGGGTTTTCTCCTTTCATCGGATTGGTATTTTCTCCTTTTTCTTTATGTTGTAAAGTGTCCTCTATAAGGTTAGTGAGTCCTATTTTGTGAGCCACGCAGGTTTCACCCTGTTGTTTTATCTCTTTCTGCCTATGTATTTTACTCACATACTTGCGGTTAATCATTCACATACCAGCATGTTTTAGTTAAATGGCCACCAGTTCTGGGCAAAGTTCCCATACAGAACAACGTGAGAAGTGTTTCGATGCCTCGTTTCTATGGCAACATGAGTTCTGCTCGTCGGGGCGGGTCGTCAAACGGTGGAGGCTGGAAGCATGCTGACTGGTCTTCATTACTGGTATAAGCAGGACCCACTGCCCATGGCCAATAGAAAATGATCCTGAACGTGTGGGCCATTATGTCTTTTGAACCTGGTTCAGTGTATTTCCGGCATCGCTCAAATGTTCAATATATCTGATTTATTGTGTTCACGGACAACATGCTTCATTGTGTTCTTTATGCTGACGGCGCTGAAATGTCAGTTCAGTTGTTCTGATTAATGGCAGTCCCATGGGTGCTCTTGCCAACACACCAACACACATTTCACACACACACACACACACACACACTTGGCACCGCGGCCCAAATCAACATTTGCTTCAACCACCGCAAGACCACTGTAATCCAAAACATTTTGTATGTTTTCTTTTTGCGTATTTGTAGTTTGTTGGCACCGTGCCATCCGGGGCGGTATGAGAAAACACGGCAGGACCGGGAATAAAGGCGGCCGCTGGGCGGTGGTTTCCCCGGCCCATTCAGGTTGTGTCTGCAGGATCAGGCCCGGGATCACAGCCAGTACGCTGACATGCCGTGTGAGACAATCTCTCATCATATTGGACCGAAAATTGCAGAGCAGATGAGATGTGCTCTCTAACTGTGTATGTGCATGTCAGTGAGTGCATATATAAGAGAGAGAGAGAGAGAAATTTTGTATTTGTCACCTGAACAGAACGGGTCAGTTGGCGGTGTAAAAGCGGGAGGGGTTTAGTAGACGTATATCTGTAATGCTACTGGCCCCTTTGTTCATGTTGTGATTCAAACAGTCGAATGCTCAAGAGAGGGAGGGCTTAGCCGGTTGGGTTACCTGCATGTTGCGACCAACTCTGCCTCTCATTGGTTCCCGTGGGCTTGTACAGAGCTATTTACATCAACTGTTGGAGCGATTCATGGTGGAGTCACTTAATAACTTGTTTTGAAGCTCTGTGCCTGGGTGGTGTCGTGAGATGACAGGACGTGATTGATCTCCCTACAGATTGAAGACTACACCCGCGGGATTTTTTTTGTTCTCTCTTCAGGTTTGGAGAGACTTTTCGTCTTAAGTCTCAACCAAGAAAGGCGTGTGTCTTCTTGTCGCTGGGGAGTAATTTGTTAATACGAACACCAAAAGGTCAAACTTTGAACACGGAGCTAAAACTGTGAGACCTTTTATATATTTGCTTAATGGAGGCGTTCGCTGTGGTAAACCTCGGAAGGGTGAAGACTCCCCGAGCTATTGGTCAGGCTGGCTGAGGTGTGGGGCCACTGGTGGTGAGAACGGAGAACCGTGTGGGGCATATCGCTGACTCAACGACCTGCAGCTGGTGTATCAGCCCAACCCAGCACGGTCACATGCCAAACACCAGTGCTGCACAACAATCTGACCCCCCCCTACACACACACACACACACACACACACACACACATTCAACCTGACTGACTCAACTCTGGTTGATTCACTGAGTTGTTGAAAACAGACATATCATTATAAAATATTATCGCTCGATGATTTACATAGTGAGATAGAGAGCACAATATATTATAGTAAACCCATTAAGGTAATACTGATACTTAGATTAAGTATTAGGTATTAAGCCTTTTTTATGATCCTGATTATGATGTTAGAATGGGAAGTGGAACGTATTTCATTGTGGTGACAGGGTGTGTGACGGGTTCCTCCAAACCTCCGATGTCCTCCAGCTGCCCCCGGTGTGGGTTGGTCGTGTTGTTGTGTTCACGTGCCGACGGCTCCCCCCCCCCCCCCCCCCCCCCCCCCCCGCGGGGGCGGGGCTTACGACGCGGCCCCAGATAGCAGCCCCCCGTTCTCCACGCCGCAGCCCAACTCCTGCCACAACCCCGCCGCCCATCCCAGCTGTGCGGCTAAAGATAGAGTCGGCCGCAGTGGGTCTGGGAACTCAGAGAGAAGCAGATGCTTCGGGGGAGGACGGGCCCTTCAGTTTGGTCCAGATTTGTGGGATTTGACCACAGCTGAGACGGTGAAGACAAGTCTGTGAAAGAAAGTCATGAAGCAACATTTTTTTATAAAAAGACATGATTCGAAGATTTGTGAGATTTAAGATTTGAGATTTATTTGAGATTTTTCTATTATTGTTGTTATTAATATTGTAGCTATTTATTAGTAGTAGTAACTAGTAGTATACTTATTTTTTATTTCACTTAATATATTGAAGGAATCATTGTATCTTGGATTTGGTCTTATTTGAACATGTTGCAATGTGTTATATATAAGAGATGGCACCTTATTTTATTAGCTTTTGTTTGCTCGGAGCTGTTAGTGTGAGTGCAGAATGCCTGCGTGGAGAACTAACACAGTGGGAGGACTCACGCTGCTTTTATGACCTTCAAGTCATTAAAGGTATCAGACAGGTTCTCAGTGCAGTTCCAGTAGACAGCCAGGTCTGCCAAGCCAGTCCTTCAGCTCCCAGAAGTAGGAACCAGTCTGGAGCGGCCCTCTGGCCCGCCTCCTGCGTTCTCCTAGGGCTAGCACTAGTGTGTTCTGGAGGAGCCCGAGGCGGCTGCTTCCGACAACATACAGAAAATGCTTTTTGCTGCTGGGTTAAAGGCATGGCTTAAGGTCACTGGTGAGGTGTGTGTGTGTGTGTGTGTGTGTGTGTGTGTGTGTGTGTGTGGTGTGCCTTGCCGCTCACCTCCAGAGTCCCAACATCCTCCTCACCTCTCTGACCCCCCCCAAACGCCCCAGCTGCTGCCGTCTGTCACTCAGCAGAGGAGGTGAAGAGACGTACGTCACCCCACACAGCCGGAATGGCTACATCAAGTCCGTCCCTGTGCAGAGAAGCACACAGACAGCGGCGTGAGATGGTGATGCTTCTCTGAATGGGCACAGACTGGATGGGGCCTCCTGATTATGGCCACCAGCACATGTGGAGCCCCTGACCCCCCCTGACTGGTCTGGTAAGGCCGGCCTGATCGATGACAGCTCCCCCCACCTCCCAATGCTTTACGGCCGACAGACGTTTCGGCGCTGCGTGACTCCGAAACCCGACTCTGCGGTGTTCAAACGGCCCTGTAGCTAGCGTTGTCTTGCCGGGGGTATTAATTAGACGTGCCACCTGCTCCCCAGTTGTTCGCTTGCCAGAGCTAAACGACCCTTAAGTCCTTTAGCAGTGTAAGGAGTTCGGTTGAGTGTAACGCCCGCGGTTATTCCTTAGCATGACCCTGTTGTAGAGTGGTCCCACGGTGGGGCAGACTAGGGTCAGGGTAGGATCAGACGGTGTCTGGTAGGGTCAGGAGCTGGCCTGACCCACCGGGCTGGTGTGGTTCCTCCGTTTGATTTCACATCGGGAACTTTGGCAAGGCATCAAGACAAAATCCAGCATGCCGTGCCAAGTTGAGCTCTTGTGAGGCCGTGGCCAGAACCGTATCACTGAGGCACTTCCCTACCTATGCAAACAGCTGAATCAAGTCAGAGTTGGTTGAATGGATTTACTGGAGGAGGGGGAGCATCAGCTAAACGTACGAATCTCTATAATAATACAACAGCTCAGACACTGGTAGCTCCCCCTCGTTTGTAAGACAGTGGTATGCTCCATCATGATTGCAGGTTTTGGTGCGGACCTCTTAAAGGCAGGACAGTTCCATTTACCAGTCCCCCTACGGTCTAGACTCTTGTCATTTTCATTCAGAGGCCGGTGGAATGCTACCGCAGAGTTCATTCTTGGTTTATTTTCCTGATTTTTGGCCAAATTGTTTTCATTTTACTAAGCAAACTGCTCCCATTGTCCTGAGAGGTATTTACAAGCCAAACTTTCTCCTGTGCACACCACACACACATTCTTGAACCTTTCTCGAAACATCTCGAAAGGTGTGATTCCGATCATGTTTGCGTAGCAGGCGAAGCTCCATACCAGCGAGCCAAAACCCGCGAGACTCACGCCGCTCCTTCTCGTCTCCCCCCCCCCGACAGACGGCGCTCACGTAGTGACGGCCCTGTGCACGCTGCGCGTGTCCATCATCACGGACGACATGCTGACCAACAGCATCACGGTGCGTCTGGAGAACATGTCTCAGGAGCGCTTCCTCTCGCCGCTGCTGGGCCTGTTCGCCGAGGGCGTGGCGGCCGTGCTCTCCACCAGCCGCGACGCCGTCTTCGTCTTCAACGTGCAGAACGACAGCGACGTGGCCGGCACCATCCTCAACGTCACCTTCTCGGCGCTGCTCCCCGGCGGCGGGCCGGGCCGCTACTTCCCGTCGGAGGAGCTGCAGGAGCAGATCTACCTGAACCGCACGCTGCTGCGTCGGATCTCCAGCCAGAGCGTGCTGCCCTTCGACGACAACATCTGCCTGCGCGAGCCCTGCGAGAACTACATGAAGTGCGTGTCGGTGCTGAAGTTCGACAGCTCGCCGCCGTTCGTGGCTTCCGACACGGTGCTGTTCCGCCCCATACACCCCGTCAACGGGCTGCGGTGCCGCTGCCCGCCGGGGTTCACGGGCGACTACTGCGAGACGGAGGTGGACCTGTGCTACTCGGGCCCGTGCCGTAACAACGGCCGATGCCGGAGCCGAGAGGGCGGGTACACCTGCGAGTGCCTGGAGGACTTCACGGGTGAGTGGGCAAAGGGGGCCACGTTGGCCTGAGAGGACGGTGGGTGGTGTCAGCAGAGGGACGGGGTCGAGGGACAGGGTCGAGGGACGGGGTCGAGGGACGGGGTAGAGGGTCGAGGGACGGGGTAGAGGGCCCACAGAACCCGAGTGAACTAACGGTAAGAGGTTCTAGAGCCCCCAGGTTTCGTCTTCAAGCAGAAAATTCAGAAATGATATATCATAAGCTGGCAGATATCTACGTTATGCTTGGTTGTCTCCCAAAAAATGCCAGTCAGTCAGCTGGATCGGAAAGGTAAATGAAGGTCCAACAGATGACCTGTGACGGCCTCCTGGTTTTGCTGCCGCCTTGAGGTTGATGGAATTCTTTTGTCCATCTTCAAGGTCCTTGGCCACATCCTCCAGACACTGGGCTCCATCAGAACCCACCAGTGAATGAGGCGTCTGTTATGAGTATCTGATAGGAGGGTCACTCACTCTCCACTCTGGGGCCTTTGCTCCCGCCCCTGCCCCCCTCCCCCACTTCCTTATCGGGAACAATTACAGTCTAATCATCCCCCCCCCCCCACGCTAATCACACCCTGCGCTTTGAAGGTCACAGTTCAACTCCAGGTAGTCCTGGGTCATTATAGCCACGATGACAGCCGGGACCCTCCAAGTCTCCCGCACTCTCACATTCTCACGTTAGGGGAGGGAAACGGATCCGTCTAATTCCCACAGAGAAAGGGATTATCTCTAGGAAAGCAGCTGTCATTAGCAGAGAGAAGCCTGCCATCCTAACCCCCCCACCACCACCCCCCAAACCCCTGGCCACGCATACCTGCCCCTGTTTCAGATCTTGTCAGGATAATGGCGGACACACAAACCTCGTGAGGGAGAAAGTGGATGTTCAGAGCTGGAGAGGCCGGACCTGCGGGCGAGGGCTCTGGGCTGTGGAGACACCACTGTCTCCAGGCTTGGCTTCAGGCCCGCGGGCCATGAGATCATTAGCAGTTTGCTTAGAGGAGACGTTTCCTGCCTGCCATGTGGTCAAATCCCAACGTCAGACTATATCAACCTGGAAACTGTATTATGGGGGAAAAAAATTAAAAATACACTCCACAGACTCGTCGGTGGTTGTGGAGTCATTTCTCAATATTGTAACTACATACCTGTCAGGTTCACTTAGATGTAGTTACTGAGTAATTCATATTGAATAAAGCAGCAGAATTTGGATCATAATTCATCCCCTTATGTGTTTTCTGTAGAGTACACAGTCTGTAGATTTAGAATTTATCCACAAAACCTTTTTCCTGACATCTGCTCCCCCCTCAATCTCACTCTTTCTGTCTCTCTATCTTTATGTCTGTCTGTCTGTCTGTCTGTCTCTGGCCACAGGTGAGCACTGTGAGGTGAATGCCCGCTCGGGCCGCTGTGTGCCGGGCGTGTGTAAGAACGGGGGTAAGTGCGTGGACCTGCTGGTGGGCGGCTTCATGTGCCAGTGCCCGTCGGGCGAGTTCGAGAAGCCCTACTGCGAGATGACCACACGCAGCTTCCCCGGCCGCTCCTTCGTCACCTTCAGGGGTCTGAGGCAGAGGTTCCGCTTCACCGTCTCTTTCATGTACGTTCCGGCACCTTCCCACCCCCCACCCCCCCCCAACACCCACCCCGAACGTGTCTGACACACACTCACCCCCTCGGATACGGCCGACTGCTTTCGTTTGTTATACCGTACGTGGCTGCGTGGCTTTAATCTGCGGAAGAGTGTGAGGCGCTGATAACACAGAAAAAGAAAACAAATACTTTTTGACAGACTTTTTTTTTTTTTTGCTTTTGACAGACTCTGCTGCGATTCGCACCGAGTTGGACAGCGTCCTCCTTTACTGGCACGTCTCGTAGTTCTTATCTCGGGCCCCTAACGCAGGGCAGGGCGGCGTAATAAATATGTCCATTTATCTTGACTTCGTCTGGGAGAAAATGTGCCCCTTTCAAATCTGAGGTAGCGTGTCTGTAATATAAACACGGAGAGAGGGTCACAGGAGAAATATGCACGCTCCTGTGTGGTGGATAAAAACAGGATGGGCTCCGCTCGGAGAGGCCACTGTCGGTGTTTGGCTTGGGTGGCGGGGTCTTCCTGCGGTGTGCCTCCGCGGGTAGCTGCTCCCTGTCTCCTCTGCCCCCTGCAGCCCTCCGCCTAGAGGAGCGGCTTCCTGCCTCGGGACCCACGGGCCTCGCGCGCTGAGTGGAGTGAAACCCAACTTTGGAGTGGAACCCAACTCAGGAGTTGGGGGCCGACTAAAGGGGCCACAGGGCTCCGTTTGTTGTTAGAGTTTATTTCTTTGCTCAAAATGTTGCTTTCTCCTTTAAGAACGTTCAGGCTATCTCCTTGGAGAACATACAAGGTGAAATGTTTGAATCCCTCAGGTTTGCGACGCGCGAGAGAAACGCCCTGCTCCTGTACAACGGCCGCTTCAACGAGAAGCACGACTTCATAGCCGTGGAGATCATCGACGAGCAGATCCAGCTCACCTTCTCAGCAGGTGGGTCTCCTCTCTGAGCGGACATGTACCAGTCCTTCGTCCGTTCTCCCCGTCCCCGGGTTCCCCGTACCGAGCAGCGCAGGCCCGTAACGGCCGACCCGACTGGGTGCGTGCGTGCCCGCCCGGGTGCAGGTGCAGTGTGATTGTTCTGGAGGTGTGTTTCTCAGTGAGTCAGTGCAGTAACTATGAATTCACGAAATAAATATCCAGACCTCAAAATCTGCACTGATCAGAATATGCAACCTCAGTCTGTTTCGTTTATGAGTTATGTCTTTTATGTATAGTTTTTTTTTTTTTTACTTAGATTAACACTCTCCATCTATCTATCTATCTCTCATACACACACACACACACACACGCCTGCACACGCTCCACCCCCCCTTACCCCAGAACACAATGGGCTGTATTAAACCCCAGTCGGAGAGGCAGGGTTTGTCTTGTGAGCACACACCTTCCCCGATACAAGCTCACCATACTTCATCACTCGTTCAGAACCTCTCTGTAAGCACCAACAGCCCTTCTGCCCAAAACCCGCCTTCTCATCCACAGCGAGTCCTGCCGATGCCACCAGCCAGGAGATTATGTTGAACTCGAAATTAATAAAGGCCGCCTTTCAGAGTGAGATTCGACCAGATTATGTTCAATTCGAAATTAATTAAGAGGTTTCCAGTGCGTTGAGAGGGCCCTGTTTGTCCTGGCCTCCGCACCCCTGTGTTTGGGTCCTGTTTGCAGCCCGCTTTTGTGAGCACCTGCCAAGAAACGCCTGCCCTTGGTAAATATGCCTGTAAAGCCAGTGTAAATCACCGTCGAGGGCGCTCCACAGCCCTGTGAATAAGCGCCATTGATGGGAAAGAAACCCTTGCCACTCGCGTGTATGATGGATAGCTGCTGTGTGAGTTGGCTTTGTGCTCCCGCCGCTACACGACTCCGGCCCGAAGCGGCGTGTTGTTTCTGAGCAGACAGAAGGGAAAGAAAGGCACATGTTTTTTAATCAAAACCAGAAACGCGTGCCAAAACGCGCTATGAACGCGCAGCTCCCCGGGCGTTTCTGATTGCGTCGTAAGTGCTGTAGTTAAACGCGGTCTCGCGCGCACGCTGCACTTTGGCTGTTTGTTTCTCGCTGCTGTCTTTGTCACTCTCACCTTCCTCCTCCTCCTCTTCCTCCCCTCAGGAGAGGCGAACACCACCGTGAAGCCCTTCGTGCACGGCGGCGTTAGCGATGGCCGGTGGCACTCCGTCCATCTCCACTACTACAACAAGGTAAGAGTCTGCTGGCTCTAAACCGCAAAACTCCCCCGCCCCTCAGCCCCGCCCCCCAGCCCCGCCCCACGCAAGGCTGTCGCATATCAATAAGGGACTGTGAGTCGCCGAACTCGAAGTCCTGAACGTGAGTGGAAAGACAACAGGCTGCAGAGTCTACAAGTGTCTGTCTGGCTCCGTCACAGTGCGACGTGTTTTCCTCATGGCTGGTCTACCGAGGCCGTGTGCTAAGCTAACACTAGCCTAACATTATACTTTGCTAACAAGGAAAGTAGTTTTGTTGTGCTAACGAGCGTAGTATGTCAGTTCCTTGAGGTATGCAGTTTTTTGGAAGGAGAGAACTGGAGACACTCAGAACAACTCACCTACACCTTCTAGAAGAACCCGACTCCTGAGATCACCACGCACAGTCAACTGTACCTCACAGCACAGCAGTTGTTTTCAAACGCACAGGTGCAGAACGTGCGTCAATTTCAGCTGTAGTCTGGCGTATTCAGGTGTGAACACACACAGACAACAAGGGGTGACAATGAGCTGAAGTGAGACCGTCGTTGATCGCTCACAAAATCCTCGGTTTTGTGGCTTCGCTGTGTCCCTGCCCTTTGACCCAGAGACGGGGTGATGTGGGGTTCCCGTCCACAGCAGTGGTGCGTGTCAGGACGCTGGCGGAAGACAGCCGTGCCCCGCGCTGCGTCGGGAAGACCGATTCACCAGCTGACTTGACAGCTGCGATGCCTTCACCTGCTCCAAAAGCCTCGTGGCACTCAAGACGCCGTGGCCGCGGACCCCGAGCTGCGGACCCCGGGCTGCGGGCCCCGGGCCCCGGAGGTCTCTGTCAGGCTACGGTAGCGCCGGCTACGTCTCCGTGTTTGGGGAGACGTTGCCATGGGAACCATTGAGGTCGATGTCTCATGCTGCCTGCCTGGGCAGGGCTGCTGTTCACGCTGTTTGTTTGTTTTCTAAATTTCTGCTCCGTGACGGGTAACTATTGAGCACAGCCTGAAGTGAACTGTACACACACACACACACACACACACACACACCTCCCCAGGCAGCACAGGCATTTGTTACATATCCAACGCTGTCCAAACAATAGCTGGAAGAGGTAGTAGTTGTGTCTGGTAGACCACCAGCTAACTCTGAGCCTTCACACAGACACAAGTACAAACGCGCATAAATAACCACACAAACTGCAACAGACATGCTGAAAACCCCACTGAGTATGTCACAGACTTCAGCTGCTTTGGTTTATGGGTGACTCTTCCCACTATTTAACTTTTCCTACACACACTCACACACACACACACTCACACACACACACACACACACAGAGCCCTTTCTCCTGTACGTGGGGACTTGGACTGAGGATACACACTCAGCAGCCCGGAGACGGGCCTGGGGTGGAGGGGGTGGAGCCAGGATGGAGGGGGTGGAGCCAAGGTGGAGGTGGTGGGGCCAGGGTGGAGGGGGGGATGCCATGAGGGGCCTCCACCCAGCAGGAAGGACCAGCAGCCAGTCAGACATTCCTCCACGGTCAGCCGAGACTCTGCAGCTAGGGAGCTTCCCCGGATTCCAGCAGATCTTTCTGGAATCCGACCGTAGTGAGACAGACCGTGCTACGTTCAAGACCCCTCGCGTGTCAGGATGGAGTAGCCGTCCTATGATTTATGGGGTCAGAGGGCAAACATATATAAAGGCACCCTGCTGCTCCCCCTTCTGGCCCCGAAGGGCTAGACTTTTCCCAGAGAGGTCAAAGATCACGCATTTGTGGACATGGCAACAGACACAGACGCCGTCGCCCTGGTGATTTAGGGCGGGCCAAGCGGAGGGGCGGGGCAGCTCCATTGAAGATGGTGGGACGAGAAGGGCAGGATGTTCTGTTTGGGAATTCCTGCGTTACTTTGAGCGGTTCCCCTCGGTGCTGATGGGTAGCTCGGGCCAGAACAGACAGGAAGATCTCAAATAGAGAGGTATTCTTAGTTTCGATGTTTATGTGGGAGGAAGCGCACACGATGGCACGTCCCAACGGTAGACCTGGTGGATTTCAGCTCTAATGTATTTCAGCCCTCACTCTGGTGCCATAGTCACTCAGTCACTCTCACCAGCATCACTAACAGAACTAAATACCATTAAAACCTTGACTTTTTACCACTATAACCCACGAGGGATGAACTGATTGGGCTTTTCAAGTGTATCCCAAATTCAGATCACAGCTGATGTGTGTTCAGTAGCACTAGAGCTTACCTCCAGGTTACAGCAGTAATGTCAGTTTCACTGCATTCACGGGCAGCACAGACAGTGAGATTCCCACACACCCATTACCCCCAGCTGTGATAACCCCACGGTGCTGGTCCATATCCTAACTGCTCTTAACGACAAGTGGACACTGGATGTGGTTTTTCCACAAGCTGTTAGTTGTGCTTGACTGGCTATCTCTTCTCTCTTCTATGTATTAAGGATAACAAGCGGTTGGTGAAGCGTGTGTCGTGGTAAAGACCTCAGCGGGCCTGTCCACGTACACACAGCCTCTTGGCTTCTAGGATTCTCTAAGTACACTGAATCGTTGCTTGGCAACAATTTTCTTGCATCTTGTACAGGACCTACACTGAATGTGTTAGGTGGGCTTCTCTACACACGGACTATTACTGTGGATTGCTATGGACTATTATATTGGCCTGTAATCTCTGACGTTTTAGGATTATATTATTCATTGTAATATTAATATTATATGTTTGCTGTTGTCTGTTTCAGGAATGACCCTTTAGAAATGTTTGCATAAACAGTAATTACAAGTGCACTTGATGAGTAAGTGTGTGTGAAGTCGTGCAGGCTAGTACCTGGCCTGCTGTCAGAACCATGAAGATGACGGCCACACACACACACACTCTCTCTCACACACACACACACACACACACACACACACACACACACACACACACACACACACACACACACACACACACAGCACACCCAGGGAGTCAGAGTCCCATAACGTCCGTCAGCTGACCTCAGAGTGTGATTCTGGTGCTAAGAGAAGTGATGCGGTACAATTAGCTATAAAAAGCATGACCACCTGTTGGGTACAGAAACAGTAGGTGCAGTGTAATAAAATGTTCAGTCTGTGTGCACAGCCATAGATAAATCGCACACGTACACACACACACACACACACACACACACACACACACACACACACACACATAAGCGCGCGCACACACACACATGCATGTACATGCATATACACACAGATCAGACACCACACACACACACACACACACACACACACAGACATGCAACCCCTTAGGCAATCCACCTATTCATCTATGTGCTTTTAAGGTTAAGTACCTGGCTTAGTTGCTTGACAGGGGTGTGTTTAAAGAAGACTGGATGTGACTCTAAACTCTAAACTGAGCTGGCTGGCTGTAGTGCAGAGGTTATCAACGCCGACATGGCTGTTAAATAGTTTCGTCAACCCTGCCTGCTTCCTCACAGCTGTGTCTTGATTTTTTACTAGGGCCTGGTCGTTTGGTTTTACACAGCTCTCCACCTTCTGTCATTCTCAAAAGCATGTACACATGCACACACCTCGCACCACACCACCACACACCACACACACCCCCACCAGCGATTGGGAGAAGGCAGCCGTACACTCTAATTGCTTTCTTTCCCACGGTCTACCCAGGACAACCTGCACCTGCTGGATGCCAGTGGGGTGCGTGTCCCTCTCTATACGGCCTGGCTGGAGCTGACCCATAAGGAGGTAACCCGCCCCCTGGTTCGGCTCTAGCTCTACGGTGACGGTGCTGCCTCTCCCCCTACCTGGCGATGCCGTTCACAGCTGGTCCTGGATCAGTTTCGGTATTAGCAACCTATAAATGCAGAGCACTGCTCATGGGAGGGTGCCAGTCCCCACTAGGGTGGGCGTGTCTAAAAATACTGGCCACTCCCACCCTTTAGCATTCAAAAATATCAGAAACATGGGCGGGAGGGGGGGAGGGGGTGAACTAAATACCATTAATTATTTGTGGCTCATAAATTATTTGAAGCTTACAAAATTAGCTTATAGACACTAAATCTAGGCTCATAAAACGGTTCCCTGTGGTTTTATAGTTGTGGATGATTGTTAAGGGTTCTTATGGTTGTTTTAATAGTCGTGTATGATTAAAAACATTCTTATTCATTTAACTTTCACATATTTGTGGCACCTCGTACACAACGGAACGTGCACCCCACAGAATGGCTGAAGGAATGAGCGCTAGTGTTAGCATCCAGCTCACACCGTCCCCCGAGGTCACGCTGTGGATCGTGATCTGTTACTCCTCCTGTCTTTACTCAGTGGAGAACACAAACGCTTTTGCAGTATCAGCTACGTTGGTGTATACACAGGTGAACGTAAGCTTGTACAGGGAGCAGAGGGCAGAGGTAGAGGAGGAAGAGGAGGAAGAGGATGGCAGGTGCATGTAACGTCCATGTCGGGGGTTTAGTTACCCCCCCCCCAGCTCCACTCTCCAGTGACACGCTCCATTGCCAGCCACAGTCAGGTGTCCACCAGAACCAGCACCATCGATAACCCTCTGGGACATTATCCACTGTTTTCCCCTCGCCCGCGGTGGCCATATTTTGGCGGGGAGGCGTCGGGGGGCAGGACGTTTCCTCCTCGTTCCACTCGGTGTGCAGCGAGAGGGGGTGACAGTCACACCCCTGAGAGGAAGGAAGCGTGATCTCATATCACACTGCACAGATGTGTCCTACACCACCCAACACAGCTGGCGTGGATCAGGGACAAGTCTTCTCCACCCTACGCCCACGCCCAGCCTCCTCCCAGTTATTTATTTAGATTTTAGTTTACTTTTAGTAAGCGATTTGAGAAATGAAAATCCACAGGCCATAGAATGAGTTCTTCTCATGAGAATACAGATATCTGAAGAAGACATGGATGTCTGGCGTTTAAGAGAAGTGTGTGTGTTGTACGCAGCAACATGTGAGCGATAAGTCAGAGCGAGCACTCTGTATGTGATGGAGTTTTTGGAGACACACACACACACACACACACACACACACACATCAAGTGAGTGTGAGGGCAACCGTGTGACAGACCTTTGGCACTGTCAGAGATCCTCCCGTACACACCGGCGAATGTGTGTGTGCCTCGCTGACCCATAGGTGTGCTGGTGGCGTGACGAGCCTCGTTGCCCTGCATATGAGCCCCACCACACTGCCCCCTTCAGGTCAACACTCCCAACCACACCCATCCAGTTTCACCTCCGCTTGAACCCTCACCGCTACCTAGCAGCTAACGCTAATGGTTAGCACCAGTGCACAGATGTGCTCACCTAATGACTACATGGACAACCTGCTAATCCTCAACTTCCTTACTGTGCTCATAGCTTACTGGTATCTAAACAGCCCTGAGCTAAGCAGCGAAGGCTAATATCAGCGAAGTCATCATCCACAGAGTGGAAGGTTGAAGGATTTTTTTTTATGTTGGCCGGATTAAATTTGAAACTGTTCTGTCATCCTGGATTACAGCTCACAAAAACGTGTGAAGGATCAGATGGCTAATTTGTCTGGCGTACCTGCGGGTATGGTGCAAGCGTTTGAAATGGCTTCTTCATACAGCCTGGTTGCCAAATATCTGAAGCGCGTATTGTAATACCTCCCTGTTTATCTTGCATGCGCGGATGATGAGTTTTGAGTGTCGGCCTTGTCAAGGTGTGAGATGTCAGATGCGTTTGAAGCTCCTGACTGCTTGGGAAACCCAGCGTGCAGTCAGGCTGGAGTGCTGCGGACTCATGCCAGAGAATGACTGACTGCTCAACTGGCCTTTGTGGCATGCCTGTGTTCAGGACTGACGGTGTGTAGATGCTTGAGAAGGTGTTGAGAAGTACAGTTTTGTATGCGACAGAGTCAGCGACGTTTGCTAGTAGTTTTAGCAAAAGGCCGAACAAGTGACTGGTTCCCAGTTAGTGTAGATGTACTGGTGCACTGGTCGACCTGTTGTCCAGGAAACAGGACTGCTGATGTGGCTTCTGCAGTACTGTCTGCATCTCCTTCACCTTCACTTGTTTGTGAGTCTCGCTGTCTTTGAGTGGTTCATCATACTCGCTATGACATGACCAAATACTCTGCTGAAATGAGCCTGGGTCATGTGACCAAATACTCTGCTGAAATGAGCCTGGGTCATGTGACCAAATACCCTGCTGACATGAGCCTGGGTCATGTGACCAAATACCCTGCTGAAATGATCCTGGGTCATGTGACCAAATACCCTGCTGACATGAGCCTGGGTCATGTGACCAAATACCCTGCTGAAATGATCCTGGGTCATGTGACCAAATTCCCTGCTGAAATGAGCCTGATTCATGTGACCAAATACCCTGCTGAAATGAGTCTGGGTCATGTGACCAGAATGTGACCAATGAGAGCAGAGACTTACCCTTTAATATCGAATAGTGATTCTAGTGGCAGGAATTAGCCAATACTAATTGAGAAGTTGATGCTAAGATAACATTACAAGACTTTAACATGCTTCTACAAAACCTAAAACAATTGCTGTTGTTAAATCGTAAACACTTGCAATTGCTGCTGGTGTCTTAGCCCGTTGCTGTTACTTACCTAAAACATGATCCAGATAAAGTATTCACTAAGGAGTTTAACTTGCATGCTTATAATATTTGTAAAAACTGGCCACCTGTTTTCCTTCCTGCTTTATCTTTATTTGATTGACAGTCGATCAATTCATTCATAAAAGGGAACATTCTTTGGCTTCTTTTATGCTCAGTTTGCAATAAATTAAATTTAGATATTATTAAACAATGTGCAAAAGGAATACAGTTTTATGTTCAGGACCACGGGTATGTACCTCCCAAAATAGCCAGTGACACCATCTATTGCAACGCAGTTGTTAAAACAGGCACAGGCTTCCACATGTTATGAAGAAGAACCGGTTTAAATTTAAATCCGCTCAACCTCAGTCTATGTTGTCGAGCGAGGCCGTGGAGACGAAGCAGAGAGTCAGGACCTCTCTGTCACGAGGTCAGAACCTCAAGAACCTTCCCTGATACATGGGAACTTCCCTCAAACACACACCTCTTATAACGTTTGTGCAAAACATCTAGTGTGTATTGCGTATTTCGTGTATAGGTGTAGGATGGTTTTAGAGAACGTCATCTTTGCAGGTTGGGGGGGGGGGGGGGGTGATGCTTGTCATGTGAAGCGTGTGTTTGAGGACGAGCTAAAGCAGTGAAGTAGACACCCTCGGAAACCAGAGAAGGCCGTGCAGCTGTTTTCCTTTCTTTCAGTTTGTTCGCTACATTAAAGGAGCAGGGCCGGACAAAAGCCGCAGTCCGTCCCTGTCTTCCCGGAGCGCGGCCAGCACTGATGAATGGGTTATTGAGATCAGGCCTCCGTAACATATAGGCCTGCAAGTGTGACTCTTGTCCTGTGGGGCAGGGAACAAGATGGAGCTAGGTGTATGTCCCAGGGCCATTTGTGTGTGTGTGTGTGTGTGTGTGTGTGTGTGTGTGTGTGTGTGTGTGTGTGTGTGTGTGTACAGAGACAGGCAGGTTCCTTTTAATTATTCACTGCTCTAGGTTTACACAGCCACAGGGTGGGTGAGGTAATGGTGTTTGAACTCTGGTGTCTGAAAGAGAGACGGCTGGGTATGACACCACAGGGACGGAGAGAGAGAGACAGAGAGAGACAGAGAGAGAGAGAGATTGAGTGTTGGTATTTGCACACACAGATGTGTACACCGATACACACATTCAAACCGATACACAGATAAATTCAGTCGGACTCCACCAGACGAGTTCTCGGAATGGCCTGGGAAGAAAGACGGGGAATGATGAAGGCAGGAGGTCAGGCAGCTGTGTTTCCTCTGACCCAAATAACACTGCAGTCTCTCTCTCTCTCTCTCTCTCTCTAACTCCCAGTCCTTCCTTTATTATGAAAATAACCCTGTCTGCCTTCGACACCTCTGTTGTGTGCTTCCTGCAGTGACCACACCCCCTCCCAAAAAAGACTACACACACACACACACACACACACACACAGATTCACTGCTCTCTTGGCAAGGATCTCCACAGTTGTTACAGTGCAGTGCCGCTCCGTAATGCTATAGCGTGAGAGTGCTTTTCCTCTCATCATTTTCTCTTTCCTCCAGTTCCGCAGTTCCGTAATTGAAGCCATCAGTAGCCTTCCCCTCTAATAACCAATAACCAAGTCGCCTTTCGGCTGAGCGACAGGCCAAGTGGATGTAAGAGTATATTTTTGCTTGTCAGTTTTGACTGTCTTACAGCAGTTTGTCTTAAAACTGGGCCTTCCACGCAACTGTAAGTGTCAAATCAGAGGCTTTGTCAGAAACCCGAACCCAGCCTCTGGGCTAAACAGAGCTGCTTCAGCCGCAGGTTCGTGTGAGGACTTGAGAAGAGCCAAAACGGAGCAACGGCGGAGGTTTTGTCCTGAAGCATTTGGTTCACACATGGCTCTTCAGGCAGGTGCAGGGCCCCATGTCTTCATCCCCTGCGTAGAGATCAGGTTCTCCGAGTCATGCAGAACCCAATAGAACCTGGAAATCAAGC
>NC_135215.1:1392500-1413331 GCF_052324685.1 Brachyhypopomus gauderio
ATAACCCATACACACCCAGTACACGCCCAGGACATGCCCCATACACACCTAGTACATAACCCATACACGCCCAGGACACGCCCCATACACACCTAGTACATAACCCATACACACCCAGTACACGCCCAGGACACGCCCCATACACACCTAGTACATAACCCATACACGCCCAGTACACGCCCAGGACACGCCCCATACACACCTAGTACATAACCCATACACACCCAGTACACGCCCCATACACACCTAGTACATAACCCATACACGCCCAGTACACACCCAGTACATGCCCCATACACACCTAGTACATAACCCATACACGCCCAGGACACGCCCCATACACACCCAGTACACGCCCAGGACACGCCCCATACACACCTAGTACATAACCCATACACGCCCAGGACACGCCCCATACACACCCAGTACACGCCCCATACACACCTAGTACATAACCCATACACGCCCAGGACACGCCCCATACACACCTAGTACATAACCCATACACGCCCAGGACACGCCCCATACACACCCAGTACATAACCCATACACGCCCAGGACACGCTCCATACACGCCCAGGACACGCCCCATACACACCTAGTACATAACCCATACACGCCCAGGACATGCCCCATACACACCTAGTACACGCCCAGGACACGCCCCATACACACCTAGTACATAACCCATACACGCCCAGGACACGCCCCATACACACCCAGTACACGCCCCATACACACCTAGTACATAACCCATACACGCCCAGGACACGCCCCATACACACCTAGTACATAACCCATACACGCCCAGGACACGCCCCATACACACCTAGTACACGCCCAGGACACGCCCCATACACACCTAGTACACGCCCAGGACACGCCCCATACACACCTAGTACATAACCCATACACGCCCAGGACACGCTCCATACACGCCCAGGACACGCCCCATACACACATAGTACATAACCCATACACGCCCAGGACATGCCCCATACACGCCCAGTACACACCCAGTACACGCCCCATACACACCTAGTACATAACCCATACACGCCCAGGACACGCCCCATACACACCCAATACACGCCCAGGACACGCCCCATACACACCTAGTACATAACCCATACACACCCAGGACACGCCCCATACACACCCAGTACACGCCCCATACACACCTAGTACATAACCCATACACGCCCAGGACACGCCCCATACACACCTAGTACATAACCCATACACGCCCAGGACACGCCCCATACACACGTAGTACACGCCCAGGACACGCCCCATACACACCTAGTACATAACCCATACACGCCCAGGACACGCTCCATACACGCCCAGGACACGCCCCATACACACCTAGTACATAACCCATACACGCCCAGGACACGCCCCATACACACCCAGTACACGCCCCATACACACCTAGTACATAACCCATACACGCCCAGGACATGCCCCATACACACCTAGTACATAACCCATACACGCCCAGGACACGCCCCATACACACCTAGTACACGCCCAGGACACGCCCCATACACACCTAGTACATAACCCATACACGCCCAGGACACGCTCCATACACGCCCAGGACACGCCCCATACACACCTAGTACATAACCCATACACGCCCAGGACATGCCCCATACACACCTAGTACACGCCCAGGACATGCCCCATACACACCTAGTACATAACCCATACACGTCCAGGACACGCCCCATACACACCCAGTACACGCCCCATACACACCTAGTACATAACCCATACACGCCCAGGACACGCCCCATACACACCTAGTACACGCCCAGGACACGCCCCATACACACCTAGTACATAACCCATACACGCCCAGGACACGCTCCATACACGCCCAGGACACGCCCCATACACACCTAGTACATAACCCATACACGCCCAGGACACGCCCCATACACACCCAGTACACGCCCCATACACACCTAGTACATAACCCATACACGCCCAGGACACGCCCCATACACACCTAGTACATAACCCATACACGCCCAGGACACGCCCCATACACACCTAGTACACGCCCAGGACACGCCCCATACACACCTAGTACATAACCCATACACGCCCAGGACACGCTCCATACACGCCCAGGACACGCCCCATACACACATAGTACATAACCCATACACGCCCAGGACATGCCCCATACACGCCCAGTACACACCCAGTACACGCCCCATACACACCTAGTACATAACCCATACACGCCCAGGACACGCCCCATACACACCTAGTACATAACCCATACACGCCCAGGACACGCCCCATACACACCTAGTACACGCCCAGGACACGCCCCATACACACCCAGTACACACCCCATACACGCCCAGGACACGCCCCATACACACCTAGTACATAACCCATACACGCCCAGGACACGCCCCATACACACCCAGTACACGCCCCATACACACCTAGTACATAACCCATACACGCCCAGTACACGCCCCATACACGCCCAGTACACACTTCGTATGCGGCCCTCTGCCCTGAGTGAGCACCAAGGTGTTCGGATGCTCTCGTGTCCTGACAGGGCCAGCGCCGACCCGTGAAGGAAACCCTGTGGTTCGAGGGGTGACCCGTGATGTGTCGTATTTGGGCTTGAGTGGCATGTATCTCTGTCAGCGTGCAGATACTTGTATCCGTGAGATTAACCTTTCCGTTCCGCGCCCTTGGTTTGCGGAGTGGGGTTTGCGCCGGGTCTTGGCCCACGCATGCAAAAGCTCGTGTGCTTTGAAGGGCTGCCGTCCCTCGACCGCGTCCAGCTCTGCTCACGTTTGTCCCTCAACAGGGACGTGTGCGTCACCCGTGTCCATTTCACAGACCCTCACAGCAGAAGGACTCTGGTGCTCCAGGCGGAGGGGAGGCGAAACTACAAACCCGATTTGGGGTTACGTCTCTGGGCAAGCTGCTTGCCAACATCCCTGGCCTTCTTGGAGCTCTTTGCCTTTCTCCATTTCCCCCTACGCCTTTGAGCAGTGCTTGGCGTGTGGCCAGTGGTCTTGGAAGACATTTCAGTACTGGTCACTTCCCATGTGAAAAGACCAGAGAGCAGGATGTGATCTCACCGCTGATCTTGCATCAGATTTCCCCGAGTCTACATATTACTTCATATCATTTTTCATCATATGCCAGTTAAGGAAAGCTGATCCAGGACCAGCGTTGCTTTGAGTGTTGCTCTCGGTTCTGACTAGTGAAACTTCAGCCTACATGAAACCTTCGTTACTTGTACACACTCCAAATCATGCTGGCAGTGCACTGACATGGACCAGTGTTCTGGTGCTTTATAGCTACTGATTACCAACAGCAAGAAAAGTCAAAGAATGAAAAGAATGCTTCTGAACATGTGACCAAGTGATGCAAAAATGGGAGTGAATTAACCTGTTCTGATGAGATGTGAAAAATAAAACAGTCCGGCCAAAGATATTCATCTGCATAATAACTCACGTCCTTGTTTCCTGCTGCTAATGCAAAGAACGCACCAAATATGAACATGCTGTGCTGAACCCAGAGCCATTAATCAACTATTTTAGGCCTTCGTGACGCCTTCTGTCAAGCTCAGCTCTTCAAAGGGCCCACTCGCTCCGGTCTCTCGACGGGACACGCCTCTCACCCCCCTCTGACCCCGCCTCCGTCCCCGCCCCCAACCCCGCCTCCGTGCTTTCAGCCGCAGCGTTCTCTCTCTGCCGTTGCACTTCCTTAGGAAAAGAGATCAAATATGCTCACGCTTGCAGAGGAGAGAGAGAGAGAGAGAGAGAGAGAGAGAGAGAGAGAGAGAGAGAGAGAGGAGGGAAGCTCAAGGTTGTGTGACATAATAGAAAGAAAACAACAAAAAGAAGCAGCCAAGCCAAAACAAAAGTGTCAGAAATGAAATTGACCGCTATGACATTGACCGCTGTGTCCAGGTTCAGTGGAGAAAGTGAGAGGGGTTTTGGGTATTTGAGGTGACGGGTAAAGGGACAGGGGTGTAGGAGGGCCACTGATGACACTGATGACTGCCGTGGAAACTGTGCCATGATGAGAACTAGCTCACACGGCATCGCCTGACCCCCCTCTCCACCCGTCTTCCCCACCTCCGCCCGGTCTCTCCGCCCGTGTCTGATGACTGCTCTCTAGCCTGAGTGTGTGTGTGTGTGAGTGTGTGTGAGTGTTTATCTAGCCAAGGCGGCCCACATGTGCCCCCAGCCAGGTGGCGAGCAGGTGGGTAGCTATCAGTTCAGCCTCAGGTTCTTCTGTAAACATCCTCAACTCACCTGAACTCTGGGTGTGGGTGTGTGTTCTGTCTGAAATTCAGCATGGGAATATAATCTCAGTGTTTGGTTGTTCAGCAAAGTTTAGGAGTAAACTTCATATAAAATATCTAGTCCTTTCTGAGAATTATTTTCGTGCATGCAAACTGGGTCTGACTGTGCACCTGCTCATCCCCGTGTGTGTGTGTGCGTGTGTGTGTGAGAGAGAGAGAGAGAGCTGGGTCTAACCGTGCTTCTTCTCCTCCTCTGTGTGTGTGCTACAGCCGAACATTGGGCGTCTGGGCCTCCCCCATGGCCCGTCCGGGGAGAAGGTTGCCGTGGTAGCCGTGGACGACTGTGACATCGCCATGGCAGTGCGCTTTGGGAACCAGATCGGCAATTATTCCTGCGCAGCTCAGGGCATGCAGACCGGACAGAAGAAGTTAGTCCCTACCCCTCTCTCTCTCTCTCTCTCTCTCTCTCTCTCTCTCTCTCTCTCTCTCTCTCTTTCTCTCTCCCTCTCCATCTCCCTTTCTCTCTCTCCTTCCTTCTCCCTCTCTCTCTCTCTCATGCTCTCTGTGCCTCTCACTCTCTCTACCTCTTTCTCTCTACCTCTCTACTAATTTCTCCATCTTTCTATATCTCTCTCTTTCTCTATTTCTCCTGTACTCTCACTGAGATCTCGTTCTTGCGCACTCCCTGTCACTAACTCTCTCTCGCTCACCATTTCTCTCTCGCTTACTCACCTGCATTTCTTATTTCTCTCCTCCTTTAACCACATTTCACCCAGAGAGCTGTTTGCCCTCAGAAAGAGCTCAGCTAGGTGACAGTAATAAGCAGAGATTACACACAGAGATTACAGGCAGAGATTACACGCTCTTTCATTTGTTCTGCTTAAGCTCCATCTACCTACAGGCTTTTTAGATGTCAAACCTGCCTCTCTCTCTCCCTCCACACACACACACACACACACACACACACACACACACACACACACACACACACACACACACACACAGAGTCACACACAGACAGGGAAAGTGCATGCTCTGCAATCTTATCACTCCGAAGGTTGCTAATTGTTTTAATATCTGGCTGAACACAATTAGATGCAGAGATTAACATGTCAGGTGTGGCCACTGTGTGTTAAAAGCACTTCAAACCAGTGTGAATGACAGCGTTGCAGTTGGAACCAGCACCTCCAGTCGGACAGGCATTCTTAAACCTACATCCAGCTGTGAGCGACGGGCAGCTGGTCTTCTGCCAAATCACTGCTCTCGTATGGGTTTTGCTCTTCCCCATTACCAACCTAATAGTTTTGAGTCTGACAAAGAGACATGACAGAACACACTTGGGTTTTACGGTTGTGCAGCTGTGACATATATAGTAGCACAAAGGAAAGGCTCTATGAGGTAAAGAACCATGAGAAGATCACCACCGTGAGAAGATCACCACCGTGAGAAGATCCGTCCATCTCACAACGGGCAACAGCTTAAAACCCCACCGTGGACAGTATTTAGTACAAAGCACACAATTTCCCATAACCCTCTCTGCTGAGGGCTAGATTATAGGATGGCGGTCATGGATCCTCAGTGCAGGTCAGGCAGCCTGTGCACTGTGAAAGACTCGAGCCACCTTTTCTTCACCCTTTACATTAGCTAGAAGGCATCCAGCCATGGGATCGTTAACCTTTGGCAGAGAAACCTAATGTAGAATCAGTCATTGTGAGGCCCTTTAAACGGATTGCGGCGCACACAGTTCCAGAAACCTGAAGGTTTAGTTTTACTGTTACGTTAAAGTGTAGTTTAAGGTTACCATATACCACAGGTTACCACATTTATGGAGCTGAGGAAGAGCTCTTTGGTGCCCCTAGAGGCCAGTGGGGGGTAGTGCTCTCATGACTCACGCCTGCGCTCCCTCCCAGGTCCCTGGACCTGACGGGCCCTCTGCTGCTGGGCGGTGTCCCCGACCTGCCCGAGGACTTCCCCGTGCACAACCGCCACTTCGTGGGCTGCATGAGCAACCTGACCATCGACAGCAGGCCCGTGGACATGGCCAGTTTCATCGCCAACAACGGCACCACAGCAGGTCTGGCAGAGCGGGGAACGTTTGAGGCGGCCGCTAATCACAGCACAACACCTGCAGACACAATCACGTCGAGCAGCTAATTCAGGCTAGGGCGGGGTTTTCCCCTCCGAGTCTAGCGGCCGTAACCTTTTATTTAATTGTTTTTTTTTTTTTTAACGACCTAACTCATTATTCACTCCCACTCTTTGTAGTTTGTACTTCAGAAGAAAAAGTCCTTAGTGAGCTCAACCACTGCACATGTACGTTAGAGTTGTGAGTTCATGCAGCGTCACCTTCCTCCCGGGCTGTGCTCATCCTCGCCGGGTCTCCCCCCCCCCCTCGTTCTCTAGGCTGCCCGGCCAAGAGGAACTTCTGCAGAGACGACCTGTGTCAGCACGGGGGGCCGCTGTGAGAACAGATGGAGCACCTACTTCTGTCACTGTCCCAATGGTCGTGGGGGCAAGAACTGCGAGCAAGGTGAGTGTGTGTGTGTGTGTGTGTGTGTGTGTGTGTGTGTGTGTGTGTGTGTGTGTGTGTGTGTGTGTGTGTGTGTGTGTGTGTGTGTGTGTGTGTGTGTGTGTGTGTGTGTGTGTGTGTGTGTGTGTGTCCTCATGCCCCATTCTTCCTTCCCCTCCTTGTTGATATGCTTGTTGATGTTCGCTGATTGCCGATTGAAGGCGCAGGAAGTAAGCGGTGGCGTTAATGCGCGTGCACTTCCTGTTAGGCCAGCGTCTCCGCCGACGGCCAGCACACAGGATGGGCTGATTTTCTAATACGCCTGCAGCCCCCTCCTGGCCCACAAACCCTCATGGCCGACCACACGGGCTCAGCAGAACATCTGGACCTCCCCACATACCCCACCACCCCCGTCCCTCTGACAACAGGGGCTGTGTTTCAGCCCCCCAGGACAGGAGCGTGACTCACACTCACAGGTCCTCGTGACAAAGCTCGGGACTCGGGTTCAGGTTCAAAGTTCAGACACAAAAGCGAAACCCTCTGAGGCTAAACCCTACGAGTTCAGATATTACATTCCTGTGAAACACAGAAGGGTTCCTCTTCTGGCGTGTGTGTAGCGGTAAAGTGTCTGTGGCTGCGCTGGCATGACTGACGTCGGTGTTTGTCACACCAGGTGGACAAAGACGATCGAGCCTCTGGTGAAGTGTCATGTGACCGCATTCCCAGGCCGATAGAATGAGCGTCGCAGTAAGCTGCATGTGTGACTGAGGTCCCGGGGCAGAAGACGGCCTCAGTCCCGATCCCAAACTGCCCCTGTAGCTGCGAGCGCTCCGCGGTGTCGTATTCGACACTGACTGGCAACTCTAATGAGGCAGGAAATTGAACGGTTTATTCTGCTTGAGAATCATGCTTAAATGAACTTGGATGTGTTCGCGTTGCTGACACTCTGACATTCCTGAGAATTAGAGCTTAGCGCCCCTGGCAGGGTTGAAGTGACTCATCTTCTAGTCGTAGCACATCACCTTTAATACTCGACTTCGCAAAACTACTTAGGAGGCTATAGTATATCCGCTGCTGATTGACTGGTTTTGTGTGTGTGTGTGTGTGTGTGTGTGTGTGTGTGTGTTTCCAGAGAAATAGCTCTAAGGATAGTATAGCTGGCATGTTGCGGCCAATTTTGCGGTCGGGCATTGTGTAAGGCTCGGGCTGCCACTGCAGAGAACGGTGACCTGGTCTCTTTCGGGTCCTGCTGCAGGCGGGCTGGGTCTCGGCAGCTTCCGCCGGCATTGTCTCGTCACAAAGCAGTAACCCGGTGACCCGAATCAGACATCTGTTGTCACGCTTTATGCTGATGAATGCTGTGAACGCAGCTATTCCACGTGGTTGGGGTTAGTTACAGGAATAGCTCCGTTTTCTTCCCTATGGCTTGTCTCGAACGCAAGCGAATCCACCTTCACACAGAACGTCCTTTTTTCGCAATTGCGCACCTCCCCAGTAAACAGATAGAGTGTCCTTCCTGGAGTGGGCCATGGAAATCGAGATGAGGCTGTTGGCGGATTTCTGGCAGTGGCGGTTCGTGTGTCTGACGCGGAGGTTCGGTCCTGCACCCTTTACGCAAACAAGCTCTCGCCTCATATCTCAGCGAATGCCACGCAGCCGAGGATTCTCTGAGATTAGCGATTTACGAATGACGCTTGGAAGACGACATGATGGAGAATATGACAGGCTTCCTAGTCTAGAAGAAACGTCTTACGCTGGTTTGACTAAATACAAAAGAAACTCGAGCTCTCTGAGAAGCATTCCAAACATTCCGAACAGGAAGGTATAAACACCTATTTGGAATCGGCTCTTGATGTCGTCTACGTGCCATGTGTCAAAAACAACCCCAAACAATACTAAACAATGTGTCGGGGTGGTGGGTGGGTTCTCTGTGGGGGGGACAGGACCTGTTCATCCAGGCGCTGAGCAGTCTGGTCACGCCGGGCGGTGTTGAGTCGTGGCCAGCAACGAGGACGGTGGTCTCGGTTAGCGCCGTGTTCACAGGGCCTCCGTCAGTAGCTCCAGGGGATTATGCGGGGATTAGGCCATGTTGTTCTTCCTAGCAGGGATTAAGCCTCGTACCTGCCTTGCACAGGAGGATTTAGCGGGAAGACCGGCGGTCACATTGCCACCGTTTTTCCGATTTGCTAATTCTATGCTAGCATCGTGGAGATAATGAAAATAAACCTGTGCCCGCCCCCGCAGCGATGCCCTTACCGCAGCGTTTCGACGGCCACGCCGTGGTGGCCTGGACGGACCCGGACATCACCGTGGCCGTGCCCTGGTACATAGCACTGATGTTCCGGACCAGGCAGGACGAAGACACCGCCACCCTCATGCAGGCCAACGCCGGGCCCGCCTCCCAGATCAACCTGCTGGTGAGTGAGCAGCTATATTAAAATACATGGAGATTTATTTCCACGATCTAACTTCCGTGGTCGTCCGCGTACATTCAAAAAGCAGCACGCCGCGATTCCTCCTCCTTCGACTAACCTGCCCAGTGTGTCGTTGGCATTTGGCTCAGGTGGTGCCAGAGTTCTTCATGGTGTTCCTCTCACACTGCCCCCTACACCCCCACCCCCCACAGCTGGTGAACCGGCAAGTCCAGATGGAGGTCATGCGGAACCAGGAGCAGATGGCGCGGTTGGAGTTCCCGGAGGTCAGGGTGAACGACGGCGAGTGGCACCACCTCCTCGTGGAGATCACCAGCACCAAGCAGAGCAAAGATACCAAATACGTGGCCCAGGTGTCCCTGGACTACGACATGTTCAAGGTACCCGGCCCGTACGCACGTTCTATATCGTGTTATTTCATTTGCCGTGTTTACTTTTAAAAGCCCATAAGAGGCAACCGTGTTTGAGGAGTAGCAGCTGGAGGACGTGAAGGTGCTTCATGGTTCGGTGGCTGTTGTGTGCAACGGCGCTTTACAGAAGTCGGCAGAGATCGGGAACGAGCTGCCCGGCCTCAAGATCAAGAGCCTGTTTGTAGGGGGACTTCAGGGAGATGACAACACCGTGATGCAGGGGTTTCAGGGCTGCATGCAGGTGGGGGCAGGGCCCAACACACACACACACACACACACACACACACCCCACACCACCGCTTCATGATGGGTACAGAAATTAAGAAGTTTTATGATTGTGTTACTGAAGGCCTGGGTCTAGAGGCATGCCCGTGCTGACGTGTGTGTGTGTGTGTGTGTGTGTGTGTGTGTGTGTGTGTGTGTGTGTGTGTGTGTGTGTGTGTGTGTGTGTGTGTGTGTGTGTGTGCAGGGCGTGCGGATGGGGGAGACCTCCACCAACACGGCCAACATCAACATGCAGCAGGCCCAGAAGATCCGCGTGGAGGAGGGCTGCGACGTGGCTGACCCCTGCGACTCCAACATCTGCCCTGAGAACAGTCAGTGCAAACCTGACTGGAGCGCTCACAGCTGCGACTGCCACCCAGGTGCTGATCTGAGGCCTGTACACCTGCGGCCCCACTGGGCCAGCACTCGGGGTCCACTCACCGGTTCCTGCTTTGTTCTCATCACCCAGTGTCTCATATATGTATCATTTATCTCCCTTTCTCTCTCTCCCTCTCTCTCTCTCTCCCTCTCTCTCCCTCTTTCTGTCTCTCCTCCCCCACCCGTAGGGTTCTTTGGAAAGAAGTGTGTGCACGCATGTCTCCTCAACCCCTGCGAGCAGTTCTCCACCTGCGTGCGAAAGCCCAGTTCCTCCCACGGCTACGCCTGCGAGTGTGGCCAGAACCACTATGGCCAGTACTGCGAGAACAAGTAAGTGGTCACGGAGAACCACGTACCCCACCCGCCGGACAATCGCCCCTCGGTGGCCACGGGGTGGGGCAGCTCCGAACACTCGCTCGGGCTAGATTGTTTAATAAACCCCACCAGATTACACAGCGTGGCAGATTCCAGCGTCTCCAGCCGTCTCAGTCTTGTCTGCGCTTGTTCCCGAGCTACACTTGCCGACTGTAAAGCGAGTCGCACGTTCCATGTGTGCCAGACGTTTTACGGGCCCGGTATGGTGGTCGCGGCAGGCAGGGCGCCCGCCCTTGTGGGTTTCGACATGTCAGACACGCGTTTTGGTGTGTTTGTGCGCTCTGGCGCTGGAAGGATCCGGTGGCGTTTTCACCGCAGCTGTCATTGCGTTAGGCCCGGGCATCCCCCCCCCCCCCCCTCCCCCCCCTCCGTGATTTATGACCTAGGCCTGGGGGGGGGGGGGGGGGGTGCGATGCGAGCCTCTACAAGTGCCCCTCTCTAACCACACCCTCCCCGTGCCCCCAGATACCCTCAGCCCCCATCTTTGGCACCGGTCGACAGTCCTCTTACTAACTCCGTCGCCCCTGTGAACGGATCTCAGATTCTGGGCCTGAATTGTTCGTACCGGTCCACACCGCGACCTGTTTGTCACCCTCGGTGACCGTAGCGTCCACAGAGCCGTCGTGATGGAGGAGGGACTGACCGGCAGCACTGAGCTCTGAGCAGCTGCCTCGTCTCTACCTCAGAGACCGGAGACAACACGAGACAGAGGAGCAGGAGGAGGGAGCTGAGGAGACACAGGGGAGAAGGAACAGGTGTGCTAGATCAGCCATTACCCAGACACTCCCTCCCAACAACCCCTCCTCAGCACACCTGGGCCTCACACCACAAACACTGTCCTCGGATCAGTCTCGTCTCTCAGCACGTGCCAGTCTTGACGTTGTAAATGTCGAGCAACTGCAGCCAGATCAGATCCGTCTGTGACGTTGCGATTAAAAAGGCCCTCGTCGAACAACCTCAGCCAAGCTGCCTCCATATTAGGAGCTGAATCAGGCTGCGTTCGTCAACCGAAAGCTCACCTGTAGGCTAAGAGCTTCAGCAGCTTTTCTCTGTGGGTGGGCCACGCCCCCCACGGAGACTCGAGCCCATCTATTGGACGACACTCTATTGCTTAGGGAGGGTCAGAGTACGTGACGGCTACCACAGTCTGCATGCTTTAATTCACTTCAACAGTGTGTGAATTATTCCAAGTTGAATAGTAACAGTCTCTGTGGGTGTGTGTGTTTTAAAATGGGTGTGTTTAACTTAGGGGAGTTCCTTGGAGTGTCTCCAGAGTAGGGAAACACGGTAGGGACAAAACATCATGTTGTTGTTACATTGCTAGAGCATAATGCCAAATTCATGAAACATATAGGCAGGTTTAATGTGATGTTAACAGCAGTGAGCACCAACATTTGCATGTGAAATTGACGATTCACAGAATATGAAAGTATGAAGCTGTCAAAGGTTGAATGTTCTGCTGAGAAGCCGGAGTAGTGTTTGGCCACACGTTCATCCACAAAATTCTCCCACACACTCCCTTTTAGTTAATTGTTTCGCTTTAATCTGTATGGTCTCGTTTACATAATGGCTTCATCTTGGGAACTGGTACATTTACCACAGTAGAAATTTGACACTGGTAATTATGCCGCAAATTATTTCCACATGACTTTATAAATAGGAATTAAATACTGTGTCGCACATTTTGTGTTGAGTTTTATGAATCTGGCCCATAGTGGTCTGGCCTCTGTTATTTTGGCTTTTTCATTGTCACTGTTGCTCATTAGGGGTCTAGACCGGCATATTTTAGCTGCTTTGTGGCCATACCTGCTGTTAAAATTGCTTTATACATAAAATGGAACTGAATTGAATGCAGCACAGTCCATCCAGGCTTCTAAAGTCTTGGGCAGCACCTGAAGACCAGAGCCAGCGGCATTAGTGCAGCTGTGTTGGTCAGGGGTAGAGATCCTGACTAACAAGCCCTCCAACAGCGCCCCCGTCAGTCTGCCTGTGTGTTAGCGGGAGATCCCCCTCGGTTGGCGTTACGCCGTGCCTCTGAGATGCTCGCGTGTGCCTCTGAGATGCTCGCGTGTGCCTCTGAGATGCTCGCGTGTGCCTCTGAGATGCTCACATGTGCCTCTGAGATGCTCGCGTGTGCCTCTGAGATGCTCGCGTGTGCCTCTGAGATGCTCGCGTGTGCCTCTGAGATGCTCACACGTGTCTCTGAGATGCTCACGTGTGCCTCTGAGATGCTCACGTGTGCCTCTGAGATGCTCATGTGTGCCTCTGAGATGCTCACACGTGTCTCTGAGATGCTCACGTGTGCCTCTGTTCCATCAGGGTGGAGAAACCGTGCCCCAGGGGCTGGTGGGGGAGTCCCACGTGTGGCCCCTGCAACTGCGACGTCACCAAGGGCTTCAACGCAGACTGCAACAAGACGACCGGCGAGTGCCAGTGCAAGGTGCACACACGCACACACACACATCCACACACACACATCCACACACACACACACACACACACATGCTATAGTCACCCGCTTTCTTATGGACGAGACGTATCCACGTTCACAAGTGTCCGCTGCCTTTTTGCAGGACAACTACTACCGGCCCGAAGACGGCGACACCTGTCTCCCGTGTGACTGCTTCTTCCCGGGGGCCAACTCCCGCACCTGTGACCTGCGGTCAGGACAGTGCCCCTGCAAGGCGGGGGTCATCGGCCGACAGTGTAACCGCTGCGACAACCCCTTCGCCGAAGTGACCGCCACGGGGTGTGAGGGTGTGTACACACGAAACGTCTCCTCTCATCAAATAAACGCTCCTCCATGGGACACTTACCACTATAACCAGGCACTAACAGCTAGTGTTTAATAGCCCTAGAGTGTAAAATGCAAAACTAATTAAATGTTTAAAAGTACTATTAGGATACAGCATTTGTTGAACTGGATTTCAGCCTAATGAAATTTCCAATGATCTATGTCACTGAATTTAAGAGAATGTGAGCTGTTAATTGTGACTGTATCCTGTGTCTGTCCTCCAGTTGGTTATGATGGCTGCCCCAAGGCCTTTGATGCCGGAATCTGGTGGCCCAGGACCAAATTTGGCCGTCCAGTAGCTATGAACTGCCCCAAGGGATCTATTGGTTAGTGTCTCAGGCTTTGTTCTACAAGGACGCTCTCTCTCTCTCTCTCACTCACTCACTCACTCACTCACTCACTCACTCACTCACTCACACACCCAAATGAATGAACAGGGATATTATTCCCTCTCGTTGTGCCATGCCTGTGTTTACCCCGTTCCTCCACGACCTTCCTAAGTGGCACGTTGCGTTTTTGGTCCTGGCCGCATTAGCGGGGTCCTCGCGCTGTGAGGGCTGGGTTGAAAGGTCTCGGCTGGCGGGCCTCCTCAACCCGTCTGCCAAGCCTGCCGGGTTCGTTTCCTTCCCCTAGCCCCTCCCACCGCACACTCGCCCCGGCACTGGCCTCGCCGTTAGCCCTTCTCACCGGGCGTGTACGCGAATGCTAATGAGGCCGCGTCTCTTGAGGGACCCGTTGGCCTAACACGGCGTATCTCAAGGGCTTGGCGCGGTTTCCACAGAGTCGCTTTCGCTCCAGAGCCAGAGAGGGGCCTCTGTGCACAGCTAGGCTGAAGAGAAACACACACGTTTATGCTAATGCTGTGTTCACAGAGCAATACCATAACGTTGTTTATTGCCCCGCCCTCCCCATGGGCTCCTCCCATATTCCGTGTCCTTCAGATTTACATTGGCTGGGATTTACATTTAGATTGGCTGGGAGCTGTTGCTGTCTTTCTCCAAGATTTCCACACTGTTGATCATTTCATTTTGCTCATGTTGATTGTCTGACGGGTGTATTTTTGTCACGGTAGGCACCGCTGTTAGACACTGCAGTGATGAGAAAGGCTGGCTACCCCCAGAACTCTTCAACTGCACCACCATCACCTTCTCCCAGCTAAAGAAACTGGTACCGTATTCAGGGCCCCAGTCTGATACCGCAGTCCGAAACATTCTCTTACGGGTTCTCTTAACATACCACTTCAAGGAGCTTTCTCTTTTGATCACTTTGTCTTGCTTTCTCTCTCCCTCTCTCTCCCTCTCGTCTCCCTCTCTCTCCCTCTCGTCTCCCTCTCTCTCCCTCTCTCTCCCTCTCGTCTCCCTCTCTCTCCCTCTCGTCTCCCTCTCTCTCCCTCTCTCTCCCTCTCGTCTCCCTCTCTCTCCCTCTCGTCTCCCTCTCTCTCCCTCTCTCTCCCTCTCTCTCCCTCTCGTCTCCCTCTCTCTCCCTCTCGTCTCCCTCTCTCTCCCTCTTCTCTCCCTCTCGTCTCCCTCTCTCTCCCTCTCTCTCCCTCTCGTCTCCCTCTCTCTCCCTCTCTCTCCCTCTCTCTCCCTCTCTCTCCCTCTCGTCTCCCTCTCTCTCCCTCTCGTCTCCCTCTCTCTCCCTCTCTCTCCCTCTCTCTCCCTCTCGTCTCCCTCTCGTCTCCCTCTCTCCCCCTCTCGTCTCCCTCTCTCTCCCTCTC
The DNA here is from genome assembly GCF_052324685.1 of Brachyhypopomus gauderio. NCBI lineage: Eukaryota > Metazoa > Chordata > Actinopteri > Gymnotiformes > Hypopomidae > Brachyhypopomus > Brachyhypopomus gauderio. Next base: position 1,407,677 of record NC_135215.1, read on the forward strand.
GTCTCCCTCTCTCTCCCTCTCGTCTCCCTCTCTCTCTCTCTCTCTCCCTCTCTCTCTCTCTCTCTCTCCCTCTCTCTCCCTCTCTCTCCCTCCCTCCACTTTCCCCTCTCGTTCTTCAGAATGAAGAGATCCATCGTAACGAGTCCAGGATGGACGCTCAGAGGTCGAAGGACATCGCCCACATGCTCCACAACGCCACCGGTCAGACCGGGACCTTTTACGGGAATGACGTGAAGACAGCCTTCCAGCTCATGTCCCGCGTCCTGCAGTACGAGAGCGGGCAGCAGGGCTTCGACCTGGCCGCCATGCAGGACGCCGATTTCAACGAGGTCAGGCCCCGCCTCCCACGACAGCTGCCAACTAATTATCAAAGTAGCACATCAAGCGACTTTATACCAAGCAGACATGTGGTTGCCTGTAGTGGTTTGGCGTGTGTCCAGTGATGGCCCTGATGTGTTGAGACGCATGTTTGGAATGTTCCAGAACATCGTGAGGGCGGGCAGCGCCATCCTGGACCCCAGCAACAAGGAACACTGGGATCAGATCCAGAGGACGGAGGGTGGCACGGCCCAGCTGCTCAACAGCTTCGAGGAGTACGCCACCACTGTGGCACGCAACATGAGGAAGACCTACCTGAAACCCTTCATCATCGTCACACACAACATGAGTGAGTCGGGCCCCCCTGCCAAACCATCAACCACCCCTTACACACGCCAAACACACGCGAGGGGCTGAGTGCTTTTGGACGTTGTGTTCATCGTTCCGTGAATTTGTCTCTCTCCAACAAAGTTATGGCGGTGGATTATCTGGACCCTTCCAGTCCGGACAAGGCGAAGATGCCCCAGTTCCAGAAGATTAAGGAGGAATTTCCCAAGGACCTGAAGTCATCAGTCCTCTTTCCCGAATTTAACTTCAAATCCACACAACAAAGGGGTAAACACTCATCCAGCAGGCACATAACCAGCAGTGCCAAATATTCTGACTCATGCAAACTACTGAAATACTAATATACTAATACTAATTTGTATATTACGGGCAAGTTACAGCTTTAAGATGCGTGTTGCCCAAATTAAATCAAATCAAGGTTTTTGTCACAAGCGTTGTCGTACATGGTACAACCAGCAGTGAAGTGCGGTGAGATGTCCTTCCTCTACTCAACGTTTCTCCCCCACAGACTCTCCCACAGAGGAGCCCATGGCTCAGACCGTCTCTTCTGAGGAAGACCACACTCCTGCACGGAGGAAGAGGCAGGCCGAGGGCGCCCCTCCCTTCCCCGTGGCCACCGTCATCGTGTACCGCTCACTGGGTCAGCTGCTGCCAGAGAACTATGACCCCCGACCGCCGTAGCCTCAGGTACCCTGGGGGGGGGGGGGGGGGGGGGGGGGGGGGTGTAGACGTGGATCAAAATGGCCGCACGCTGCTAATGTTTTCGGATTTAAGGATCAGGCTACTTCAGAAAAATGGAATGTTATGCTGCGTTTTTTGCCCGGCTGCCAAGACGAGACCCGCCGTCGCAGTCTGGCCTCTGCTGATTTACTCCAGCCGCGCCAGCTAGCCGTAGCCCCACGGAGACCCGCGCAGCCGATACCGGCCACATGAATCACACTTTTATCACAGCACACGGATGTAAAACCTTCAGAGCACGTCCAAATATTTAGCGCTGATAAATACCAAGCGCCGTGTAGTTATTGCGATGGCGTTCGGCCAGTGGCCGGGCCACCGAGGCGGACGCACTTTGGGCATCGATGTCGCACTCTGTGTGTGTGCAGGCTGCCCGTCCGGCCGGTGATCAACACGCCCGTCGTGAGCGTGGTGGTGCACAGCGAAGGCGCCCCCCTGTCCGTGCCCCTGGAGCGGCCCGTCACGCTGGACTACACCCTGCTGGAGACGGAGGAGCGGTCCAAGCCCGTGTGCGTGTTCTGGAACCACTCCATCACGTATGTCTCTGGCTCCACACACACACACACACACACACACACACTCCTCTCTATGCATCATGGTGTTGGTTTACTTTTATCTGGTTTGGGGATTACGTCCACGTGATTGGGATACAGGGAGGGATTCAGGCCTTGACCTACAGAAATCAGTAATGTATGAGGAGAAGGTATCGTTCCCAACTCAGTAGAAACCTTTACAGTGGACAGGCTGGCATTCATCAGAGGAGGCTGCTTTCATTTTATTAAACCAGTTGGGCTGGAATATATCAGCATAGTTTTGGGAGTTTGGGTTTTAGGTATGATATTGTTAAGAGATTAAGGCCTTGGATAAAACATGGCCTCATGTTTCAGTGGTTCACTCCTGTTTTTATACTTTAGAGTGACTTATTTTGGATGTGTGTGTGTGTGTGTGTGTGGTGTGTGTTGTAGGATTGGGGGCACTGGTGCCTGGTCCTCGAAGGGCTGCGAGCTGGTCTTCAGAAACAGAACGCACATCAGCTGCGAATGTAACCACATGACCAGCTTCGCTGTGCTGATGGACATCTCCAAGCGTGAGGTACGCCTGGTTCTGCCTCCGCTAGCCCCACGCTAACCTCGCCGCTAGCATCAATCCTCCAGCACTCCCACAGGAGGATAAACATTTCACCGGGACCAGCACTCCCACAGGAGGATAAACATTTCACCGGGAGAGTACCTAACATGTCCGCCGCACGTCTAAACAGTCTTGCCCTCGTGTGCCTTCGCTCTGGTACCCACGATGCTGTGACAAAATGTCCGCCCGTCTTCCAGCTGACTCATTCTCCTTATCTTCACTCTCAAATTAACCCCCCCAACTTCTTTCCTTTCTTTGGTCCTTTCTCCTATAACCCCCCCCCCCCCCCCCCCCCCCTTCTATATTTCCTCTTGCCTTTCCCCGTCTCTCCATCTCTGATTCTCTCCCCCTTTACGCGACTTGACCCCGTGACCTCCGTGTCGTCCAGCACGGGGACGTGCTGCCTCTGAAGATCGTGACCTACACCACGGTGTCCCTGCTCCCTAGGCGCCTGCTGCTCACCTTCCTGCTACTCACCGTCCTGCGTCAGCTCCGCTCCAACCTCCACAAGCATCCACAAGAACCTGGTGGCCGCGCTCTTCTTCTCCCAGCTCGTCTTCCTCGTCGGCATCAACCAGACGGACAACCCGGTGAGGCCTCCGCCGCTTCTCTCTCCTCCTCTTCCCTCCTCTTCCTCCTCCGGAGCTGTGGGGTGTGCGGTGCCCAGTATCGGCGTGCGGTTTCCCGTGAGGGAAAACTGAGAACGCGGCCGTGACGAGAAGCCCTCGTTCGGATCCGAGGCTCAGTTCTGCGGTTCTGAATATTTTCTGCAGTGTTTTGAAAGGGGTGTGCCTGGTTTTATGGCTGGCGTTAAGGGTAAGGTAACACGGCTGCTGGGTGTGCATGGTTTAGTTAGTAGGGGCGTTTTGTTTCTCTCCTTTACCCCAGGGATGCTCTTTTTACTGGAGTTGTAAAACTGCAGTAATTCCATTCTTGAGGTCTTTAATTAGGAGTTGTGTTGGGGAGGGTGAGGCCCCGCTGATGGAGACTCACAGAACAACCCGAAAGTGACAAAGGCCTCTATTTACATTCTGATGATTCACAGCTGAATAAGAAAGACGCAGCTCGTTGGTACAGATAAAATCCCTGTAATTATGCACTTTGGTCAGCACACACACACCACACACACACACTCACACACACACACGAGACCTGTGATGTTCCACCCGGGACGGCTGGCAGGATTAGTGTAGGTAGTGGAGAGTGGATTTCTCAGGTATAGTAGTCCTGACTGGTTTGCCTCAGGAGTCTGTAGACTGACAGGAGCTAACTCTCGTGAATAGATATTGAAACACCTCCTTTTCATCAATTTTGTTCCATAGATTAAGTGACATGTAGGAACAAATTGAACACAAATGCTGGGATCCAAAACGATCATTTGTTATGCATCATATACATTATTTAGCTTCCATGTAGCTTCCACCGCTATCGGTTTCAGAGAAATGGAGGTTGTGTGGAACGCACACACCTCCCCCAGGGCCCGTGGTCTCCCTTCTGCTCTGACCCGGTGTGTCTGCCGGCGCTGGGGGGGGCCGTGAGGCGGCGTGAAGCAAGCCGGGCCTGCGGGAGGGAGGGGGCCGGGCCTGCGGGAGGGAGGGGCCGGGCCTGCGGGAGGGAGGGGCTGGGCCACCGCTAAGCGCATCTCTTCTGGGGGGGAAGGGGGTGTCACTTCTCATAGGCCCCGCCTTCACCATGGCCCCACCTCCACCCTCTATGACATCACCCTACAGTGTTCATCATAGAGGCAAGCTGGGGCTGGTGGTTTATGGTGCTGGGTGGCACTTACAGAGTCATGATCGTGTGTTGTGTGGTGTGTGTGTGGTGGTTGTGTGTGTGTGTGTGTGTGTGTGTGTGTGTGTGTGTGTGTGTGTGTGTGTGTGTGTGTGTGTGGGTGATATATACTCTGGAGTGCTGTGTGTTATGATCCTTGTACTGAGACTGTAGCTCCTCACCTGCACCTACTGCTCTCAGAGAGGGGCTTTCCCAGGGTGCGCCCCTCTCTCTCTCTCTCTCTCTCTCTCTCTCTCTCTCTCTCTCTCTCACTCTCCCTCTCTCTCTCCCCCTCGCACTCTCTCCACTCTCACTCTCCCTCTCTCTCTCTCTCTCTCTCACTCTCTCTCTCTCTCTCTCTCTCACTCTCTCTCTCCCTCTCTCTCTCCCCCTTCTCACTCTCGTCCCTCTCCCTATCTCTCTCTCCCTCTCCCTCCCTTTCTCTCCCTTTTTGTTTTTCTGTTTCTCTCATCTGTCTTTCTCTCTTTCTCTCTTTCTCTCTTCTTGTAACAGTAACCCAGCCCAGTTTCCTTTGACATGTCACAAATTGATCCGTTCTCTCTCTCTCTCTCTCTCTCTCTCTCTCTCTCTCTCTCTCTCTCCTCTCCAGTTTGTGTGTACAGTGATCGCCATCCTGCTCCACTTCTTCTACATGTGCACGGTTTGCCTGGATGTTTGTGGAGGGTCTCCACATCTACCCGCATGTTGACTGAGATGCGCAACATCAACCACGGGACACAGGAGGTTCTACTACGCTATAGGATGGGCGTACCGGCAGTTATTACTGGTTAGACACTCACACACACACACACACACCACACACACACACACACACACACACACACACACACACACACACATGAGGTTCTACTACGCTATAGGATGGGGCGTACCGCAGTTATTACTGGTTAGACACACACACACACACACACACACACACACACACACACACACACACACACACACATGAGGTTCTACTACGCTATAGGGATGGGGCGTACCGCAGTTATTACTGGGTTAGACACACACACACACACACACCACACACACACACCATACACACACACACACACGAGGTTCTACTACGCTATAGGATGGGGCGTACCGGCAGTTATTACTGGTTAGACACACACACACACACACAACAACACACACCACACACACGACAGGTTTCTACTACGCTATAGGATGGGGCGTAACCGGCAGTTATTACTGGTTAGACACACACACCACACACACACACCACCACACACACACACACACACATGAGGTTCTACTACGCTATAGGATGGGGCGTACCGGCAGTTATTACTGGTTAGACACACACACACACACACACACACACACACACGAGGT